>NW_023270807.1:24225644-24435817 GCF_011800145.1 Mirounga leonina | reverse complement strand
AAGAGGTTGCTGCCTGTGTTCTCCTTTAGGATTTTGATGGACTCCTGTCTCACATTGAGGTCTTTCAACCATTTGGAGTCTATTTTTGTGTGTGGTGTAAGGAAATGGTCCAGTTTCATTCTTCTGCATGTGGCTATCCAATTTTCCCAACACCATTTGTTGAAGAGACTGTCTTTGTTCCATTGGACATTCTTTCCTGCTTTGTCGAAGATTAGTTGACCATAGAGTTGAGGGTCCATTTCTGGGCTCTCTATTCTGTTCCATTGATCGATGTGTCTGTTTTTGTGCCAGTACCATGCTGTCTTGATGATGACAGCTTTGTAATAGAGCTTGAAGTCCGGAATTGTGATGCCGCCGGCTTTGCTTTTCTTTTTCAACATTCCTCTGGCTATGCGGGGTCTTTTCTGGTTCCATACAAATTTTAGGATTATTTGTTCCATTTCTTTGAAAAAAGTGGATGGTATTTTGATGGGGATTGCACTGAATGTGTAGATTGCTCTAGGTAGCATTGACATCTTCACAATATTTGTTCTTCCAATCCATGAGCATGGAACTTTTTTCCATTTCTTTGTGTCTTCCTCAATTTCTTTCATGAGTATTTTATAGTTTTCTGAGTAAAGATCCTTTGTCTCTTTGGTTAGATTTATTCCTAGGTATCTTATGGTTTTGGGTGCAATTGTAAATGGGATCGACTCCTTAATTTCTCTTTCTTCTGTCTTGTTGTTGGTGTATAGGAATGCTACTGACTTCTGTGCATTGATTTTATATCCTGCCACTTGACTGAATTCCTGTATGAGTTCTAGCAGTTTTGGGGTGGAGTCTTTTGGGTTTTCCCCATAAAGTATCATATCATCTGCAAAGAGTGAGAGTTTGACTTCTTCTTTGCCAATTTGGATGCCTTTGATTTCTTTTTGTTGTCTGATTGCTGTGGCTAGGACTTCCAATACTATGTTGAATAGCAGTGGTGATAGTGGACATCCCTGCCGCGTTCCTGACCTTAGGGGGAAAGCTCTCAGTTTTTCCCCATTGAGAACGATATTTGCTGTAGGTTTTTCATAGATGGCTTTTATGATATTGAGGTATGTACCCTCTATCCCTATACTCTGAAGAGTTTTGATCAAGAAAGGATGCTGTACTTTGTCAAAAGCTTTTTCTGCATCTATTGAGAGGATCATATGATTCTTGTTCTTTCTTTTGTTAATGTATTGTATCACATTGATTGATTTGCGGATGTTGAACCAACCTTGCAGCCCAGGGATAAATCCCACTTGGTCATGGTGAATAATCCTTTTAATGTACTGTTGGATCCTATTGGCTAGTATTTTGGTGAGAATTTTTGCATCCATGTTCATCAGGGATATTGGTCTGTAATTCTCCTTTTTGATGGGGTCTTTGTCTGGTTTTGGGATCAAGGTAATGCTGGCCTCATAAAATGAGTTTGGAAGTTTTCCTTCCGTTTCTATTTTTTGGAACAGTTTCAGAAGAATAGGTATTAATTCTTCTTGAAATGTTTGGTAGAATTCCCCTGGGAAGCCATCTGGCCCTGGGCTTTTGTTTCTTGGGAGATTTTTGATGACTGCTTCAATTTCCTTAGTGGTTATAGGTCTGTTCAGGTTTTCTATTTCATCCTGGTTCAGTTTTGGTAGTTGATACATCTCTAGGAATGCCTCCATTTCTTCCAGGTTATCTAATTTGCTGGCATAGAGTTGCTCATAATATGTTCTTATAATTGTTTGTATTTCTTTGGTGTTGGTTGTGATCTCTCCTCTTTCATTCATGATTTTGTTGATTTGGGTCATTTCTCTTTTCTTTTGGATAAGTCTGGCCAGGGGTTTATCAATCTTGTTAATTCTTTCAAAGAACCAGCTCCTAGTTTCGTTGATCTGTTCTACTGTTCTTTTAGTTTCTATTTCATTGATTTCTGCTCTGATCTTTATGATTTCTCTTCTCCTGCTGGGTTTAGGCTTTATTTGCTGTTCTTTCTCCAGCTCCTTTAGGTGTAGGGTTAGGTTGTGTACTTGAGACCTTTCTTGTTTCTTGAGAAAGGCTTGTATTGCTATATACTTTCCTCTAAGGACTGCCTTTGCTGCATCCCAAAGATTTTGAATAGTTGTGTTTTCATTGTCATTGGTTTCCATGTATTTTTTTAATTCTTCTTTAATTTCCTGGTTTACCCATTCATTCTTCAGTAGGATGCTCTTTAGCCTCCATGTATTTGAGTTCTTTCCGACTTTCCTCTTGTGATTGAGTTCTAGTTTCAAAGCATTGTGGTCTGAAAATAGGCAGGGAATGATCCCAATCTTTTGGTACTGGTTGAGACCTGATTTATGACCTAGGATGTGATCTATTCTGGAGAATGTTCCATGGGCACTAGAGAAGAATGTGTATTCCGTTGCTTTGGGGTGGAATGTTCTGACTATGTCTGTGAAGTCCATTTGATCCAGTGTGTCATTTAAAGTCTTTATTTCCTTGTTGATCTTTTGCTTAGACGATCTGTCCATTTCAGTGAGGGGGGTGTTAAAGTCCCCCACTATTATTGTATTGTTGTCGATGTGTTTCTTTGCTTTTGTTATTAATTGCCTTATATAACTGGCTGCTCCCATGTTAGGGGCATAAATATTTACAACTGTTAAATCTTCTTGTTGGATAGATCCTTTAAGTATGATATAGTGTCCTTCCTCATCTCTTATTACAGTCTTTGGTTTAAAATCTAATTTGTCTGATATAAGGATTGCCACCCCAGCTTTCTTTTGGTGTCCATTAGCATGGTAAATGGTTTTCCACCCCCTCACTTTCAATCTGGGAGTGTCTTTGGTTCTAAAATGAGTCTCTTGCAGACAGCATATCGATGGGTCTTGTTTTTTAATCCAGTCTGTTAGCCTGTGTCTTTTGATTGGGGCATTTAGCCCATTTACATTCAGGGTAACTATTGAAAGATAGGAATTTAGTGCCATTGTATGGCCTGTAAGGTGACTGTTACCGTATATTGTCTGTGTTCCTTTCTGGTCTATGTTGCTTTTAGGCTCTCTCTTTGCTTAGAGGACCCCTTTCAAGATTTCCTGTAGGGCTGGTTTTGTGTTTGCAAATTCCTTTAGTTTTTGTTTGTCCTGGAAGCTTTTTATCTCTCCTTCAATTTTCAATGACAGCCTAGCTGGATATAGTATTCTTGGCTGCATATTTTTCTCATTTAGTGCTCTGAATATATCCTGCCAGTCCTTTCTGGCCTGCCAGGTCTCTGTGGATAGGTCTGTTGCCAATCTAATGTTTCTACCCTTGTAGGTTACATATCTCTTCTCCCGAGCTGCTTTCAGGATTTTCTCTTTGTCTATGAGACTCGTAAGTTTTACTATTAGATGTCGGGGTGTTGACCTATTTTTATTGATTTTGAGAGGGGTTCTCTGCGCTTCCTGGATTTTCATGCCTGTTTCTTTCCCCAAATTAGGGAAGTTCTCTGCTATAATTTGCTCCATTATACCTTCTGGCCCTCTCTCTCTTTCTTCTTCTTCTGGGATCCCAATTATTCTAATGTTGTTTCGTCTTATGGTATCACTTATCTCTTGAATTCTGCCCTCGTGATCCAGTAGTTGTTTATCTCTCTTTTTCTCAGCTTCTTTATTTTCCATCATTTCATCTTCTATATTACTGATTCTCTCTTCTGCCTCATTTATTCTAGCACTTAGCGCCCCCATTTTTGATTGCACCTCATTAATAGCCTTTTTGATTTCTACTTGGTTGGATTTTAGCTCTTTTACTTCTCCAGAAAGGGTTTCTCTAATAACTTCCATATTTTTTTCAAGCCCAGCTAGTATCTTTAAAGTGATGATTCTGAACTCTAGATCTGACATCGTACTAATGTCCGTATTGAGTAGGTCCCTGGCAGTCGGTACTACCTCTTGTTCTTTTTGTTGAGGTGATTTTTTCCGTCTCGTCATTTTGTGCAGAGGAGAATAGATTAATGAGAGAACAAAATGCTAGCAGAGTAACCACGTCCCCAGAAAATATACTTTAAGCAAATCAGAAAAGACCTGAAGCAGTGGGATAAGAAAGGGAAAGAGAGAAAAAAGAAAAAGAAGAAAAAGAAAAAGATAAAGATAAAAACAAAAACAAAACAAAACAACAACAACAAAAGAAAAACCAGAATGTGATCAAATATGATCTATATGGTATATAGATCAGTGCCACACACTAGATTTGGGGTGTATTTTGGTCTTTTAGAAGAAAGTGCCTCCCAAAATTTTAAAGAAAGAAAAACTTATATATGTACAAAAATAAGGATTGATATGATGAAGGGATGGAATATGACTGTAAAGATGGAAATTATAAAAAATTTTATAAAAGGAATTGATAAGAAGTTGTTTGAAAAAAGAAAGAAGAGGATTTAAAAAAAGAAAAAAGAAAAAGAATAAAAAAGGGAGAGGATGTGATCAGGCAGGGGAATAGAAAACACCATATACTAGAGATTAGGGTA
This sequence comes from Mirounga leonina, assembly GCF_011800145.1. Taxonomy (NCBI): domain Eukaryota; kingdom Metazoa; phylum Chordata; class Mammalia; order Carnivora; family Phocidae; genus Mirounga; species Mirounga leonina. The sequence goes on along the minus strand of NW_023270807.1, from coordinate 24,431,349 downwards.
TATTTTAATCTGTTAGAAGAAACTATATTGAAATTTTAAAGAGAGAACAACTTATATATATAAGCCAAAAATATGGGTAACTATTATGAAGGGATAGAATATGACTCTAAAAATGAAAAATAAAAATGTTTTTTTTAAAAAAAGGGATTGATAAGATGTTGGTTGAAAAAGGGAAAAAGAAAAATTCAAAAAGAAATAATAAGACAAAAAGACAGTTTAAAAAAAATTAACTTTAAAAGACTAAAGAATCATGGTAAAAAAGCCGTGAATTTTATGTGCAGTAGTCCCCTAGCGCTGGAGTTCTGCCGTTCTCATTGATCGGTAAACTTGGTCTTGGCTGGCTGTTCTCGCTGATCTTCTGGGGAAGGGCCTGTTGCCGTGGTTTCCAAAAGTCTTTGCTGGAGGCGGAATTGCCCCGCCCTTGCCCCCTCCCGGCTAAGTAATCTGCTCGGGTTTGCTCTCAGGGGCTTTTGTTCCCTGCGAGCTTTCCGTACAGCTTTGGAGGCGGAGAGTGAAAATGGTGGCCTCCCAACCTCCGCCCCGGAGGAGCCGAGAACTCAGGGCCCCGCTCCTCAGTGAGCCCCCAGAGAAAAGCCGTCAGTCACTCCCGTCTCCCCAGTCTCCGGCCGCACCCCGTGCTCGCCGGGCCTGTGACCGCGCGCCTCTGTCTCTGGCACCCAACCCCTCGTGCAGTCTCCAAACCCAGCAGATCCCTGCGGTGCACTCCTGCGCGGCTCCTCCCGGGGAAGGAAGGTGAGTCTCCCCGGATCTGCCGCTTGTTGGGTCCCTGCTGGAGGAGCAGGGGCCCGACTGTGCCGCGGATCCCGGTTTATGGCAACCCCCGAGCTGAGGGCCCGCGCCTGGGCTCCGCCTCTGCAGCCGGCTTCCCCGCTCCGATACCTGGGAGCTCTGGCACACTCAGGCACCCCCGGTCTTTCTGTGACCCCGAGGGTCCTGAGACCACACTGTCCCGGAGGGTTCCACCCCCCGCTTAGCCACCGGAGTGACGTCCCTCAGCGGAGCCGACTTCTAAAAGTTCCGATTTTGTGCTCCGCGGCTCTATCAGTTGCCAGAAGCGGCCGACGGAGGCCCCTCCCCCGCCGTCTATCCTCCCGAATATTGCCTCGGATTCACTTCTCCGCACGTCCTACCTTCCACAAAGTGGTCGCTTTTCTGATGAGAGAGTTGTTGCTATTCTTTTCTTCGATCTCCTGTTGAGTTTGTAGGTGTTCAGAATGGTTTGATCCCTATCCAGCTTAATTCCTGAGAGGAGACGAAATCCAGGTCTCCTACTCCTCCGCCATCTTGCTCCGCCCCCCTAGTGTTGCCACTTTTCATGTATTGACTGATAAATTCAGTTTCTTTTATTTAAAAAAATGCTTTCTGTTAGATTCATATATTTGTTTGAAATTGAACTCAATTGAGAGGGGCATGGTAGTATAATATTTTGCTTTACCAAATTAGGGAAAATATTTTAAAAATCAGAAATCACTAAGATATGTATAGATATATTTCCCTGAAAGCTTCATTAAAGATACATGAGGGTTCATTTTTCTTTTCCTACTTTGTCAGCATTTGAAAATGGCTCTATATCTTTCTTCTGAAAGCTGACTTTGATTAAATACCCTATATCCTATGCACTGAAAGTTTCTTACTCCTTTTATTTTGTAAAGCAGGATATTTAAAGTTGTATGCTGTAGATTGCAAAGAACAAGAAAAGAATTCCTGTTATATATCCTTCCAGTCCAGCTGACAAGAAAATCTGGGAAACCTCACTTGAAAAATGAACTGTTAGCAGTAGACAAGAGAGGGGAGTAGAGGTTTTTCTTATAAAGGTATCTCAGGTTTATCTTAGTTGAGAAAATATGTTTTCTAAGGTACAAAATCATGTAATTCCACCTGGCTAATATAACCTGCTGAAAATCAAAAAAGATCTTGTTCATTTCATGAAACTGCTCAGTCTGGCTGATTCTTTATCCTCGTTCTCTGGCTGTTAATCCTCCCTTATACACTTTTGGAGAGACAGGTCACTATAACAAAAACCCCTTACTTGAATATACATTCCTCCACTTAGATGAAATTCTTCCAAGCATTGAACAAGATTAATTTTAGCTTATGGGGGGTAATTTTAGCAGTGATTTTCATATACCAAATAATTACATTAAGATTTGTAAATTCTCCACTTAGAACACATTATTTGGCATGAGTCCACCTATCTATATATAGGTGTGTGTGAATGTCGTGACTGTCAAATTTTAGAAATTATCAACAGACAGGTATTGGCACATCATTTCTCTCTATTTTGTATTAAAAGATTTTTTTTTAAAGATTTTATTTATTTATTTGAGAGAGAGAGAATGAGAGAGAGCACATGAGAGGGGTTAGGGTCAGAGGGAGAAGCAGACTCCCTGCCGAGCAGGGAGCCCGATGCGGGACTCAATCCAGGGACTCTAGGATCATGACCTGAGCCGAAGGCAGTCGCCCAACCAACTGAGCCACCCAGGCGGCCTAAAATATAGATTCTTTTAGAGATGTAAACAGACATTGAGCTGAATATTGCCAATAGTTATTTCAATAATCACCTACATTTAGGTCAGAGCTTTGTTTTCAACTGGAGGTGTGTTGTTTTTTTTTTTTAAGTAGTAACAGAAATAAAATCAAATGTAATGTAATTATTTGATGTTGAGTTTTCAAAAGATTTTAGCCACTGTTTTCGACTTAGAGGAACTGCGATTAAAACAATAATTCAACAAAGTCTCATTTAGAGTAGTGAAGGTAAGATTTTCTTTGTGTAATCTGCACAGGGTTGAAACATTTAATTAGAATTTCCTTTTTAAGATATCTGGGCTACAGAGATGATATTAATGAGATTAAAATGCTAGAAAGGCAACCAGAAAATATGTGTCTAAAAGTAACAAAGAATAACAAATACAAAGAGAATGCAGCATACCTTCTTATGCATTAACAAGAAGAAGAACATTTGTGAATTGCACTTTCCACCTTGTGTTCAGGTATTTAGTATCAGTCTTCAGAAACCCTTCCAGCTGGGTGAATAGGTTGGCTGTATTTTTAGTGTTCTGGTATATGAGGATCTTGGGAATAAGCTGTAGAACTCATAAAATGCCATAATTCCCCTCTTCTACTGGGCAGAAAGTGACCATTCTTGGTGTGAGCAAGGGTTGAACTTGGCGGCTGTGTTGCTCAGATGACCACAGCTCTGAGGTCGTGGAGTGCAGATACTTATCTGGCTGGCTCTGCCCAATATTCCACTTATTAATCACAGCTCCAGATGCAAGTGCTGAAATGTGGCAAAGGCAAACGCAAACTGCTGTGTTCAGTAGAGATTACATTCTAAAGACATGAGATTTGGATGCAAATAGGTGTAGTTCAGAGATCTGTAATGGAGATCTTTAGAAACAGATGTATTGTTTAATGTATCTACTTATCAATTTATAGCGGGACACTGGATTGATGCCATGGTAATGCAGTTCATTTACCTACATCGATAAGAATGTTGGATATCAGAAAAAAAAAAAACATTTCTTCCTTATATCTGAGCTTTATGCTTCCCCTGAGGTCCAGCCCATTGTCTTTCATTTATTCTCAAAATAGTCTTTTGATTGCCACTTGACAATGCCTATGTGCCTCCTTTATTACCTCATAATGTTGACACTTGTCACAATTCTTTCTCCACCTTCTTTGTTTTTTAAGGTAGATTGAAACCATAGGAGACATTATAGGCAGATGGATTTTAACTTCCTTTAAATTCTTTTTTAAAAATTACAGTTGCCTAACAATGGAAGGAGCTATTTAAAAATAGGCAAATCCTATCCAGCTTTCCTTGACCTTAAGCTCTTTATGACATATAAAGACTTCCCTAACATAGAGAAATATTGAAATATTCTAACCTATGTTTTTGATAGCCAGCAAAACCCAACACAAGGAACTGATAAGCAAACAAAGCAAAAGGAGAATAATTATGTGCATATGTTTAGATGGAAAAACCCTAAATACATTGTTAGCAAACTGAGCGGTCTTTTTAAAAGTAGCAGATGACAGGAACGAGTAATGTTTTGTTCCAGGAATGACAGCATGATTCAATAATTGGAAATGTGATTCATATAATTTATCACATTAATTGATAAAAAGGGAAAATAAGATGTAAGATGCTCTTGAAAACTATGGAAAAAAGCTTTTAAAAAACTCTAATAGATTCTTTTTTTTAAAAGATTTTTTATTTATTTATTTGGAAGAGAGAGATTGAGAGCACATGAGAGGGGGGAGGGTCAGAGGGAGAAGCAGACTCCCTGCTGAGCAGGGAGCCCCATGCGGGACTCCATCCCGGGACTCCAGGATCATGACCTGAGCCGGAGGCAGTCACTTAACCAACTGAGCCACCCAGGCGCCCCTCTAATAGATTTTTAACACTGTCTGTAGGACACTTCCTTTAGCTGTTAAAGATTCACATCTGCTATTTAGTGAACATCTGTTGTTGCGAGCTCTTGGCTTGGCATTTTATATACCTCCTAACCCATCCTTTCAGGAGTTAGGCAAGTTTAGCAATGATAGCTTTTATTTATTTATTTGAGAGAGAGAGAGAGAGAGAACATGCAGGTATGATCCAGAGGGGCAGAGAGAGAGAATCTCAAGCAGACTCCGCTGCTCAGTGCTGAGCCCAAGCCGGGGCTTGATCTCAGGACCCTTAGATCATAACCTCAGTCGAAACCAAGAATTGGATGCTTAATCGACTGAGCCACCCAGGAGCCTCAGCAATGATATCTTTATATACAAAGACCCAAAGGATTATGAGATGTAGGTTTGAGCCCACAGAGTCTGACTCCAAAGTCCATACTTTTCAATTAGCCCCTTGTACAGTACTTCTATTTCCTTGTAGATTTTTTCTATCCTATTAGAATGAGGTTTTTTTTTTTTCTTTTATTATTCAGGTCGTTATTGTGTCTTTTTTTTTTTTAAGTGAACTCCATGCCCTGCGTGGGGCTCGAACTCACCACCCCAAGATTACCATCTGAGCCAGTCAGGCACCCCTTGTGTCTTATTTTCAAATCTTCTGAACACTTTGCTTTTTCTTTACATTTCAAAGTAAAAGTAAAATATAAGAAAACAACCCTGGAGGGTAGACATCTCAATATAATCAGTCCCTTTACATGTCTTCAGTTGGTTTACAAACCTGACTAGCAGTGTGATTGTTTTCATTTTAGGGTTCTATGTTGAGGCCACTGAAGCTTAGTGTATGTACTATATTGGAGTACTGTTTACGTTATAAGTTTGAAATTGACCCACAAGAACTTAAAATCACATGATCTCAATCTTTATTAAGAGATTCCCTGATCATTATAGAAGACAATAGAAACTGAGTGTTTCTGGGCCACCCAGGTGGTGCAGTCAGTTGAGCGACGGACTCTTGGTTTCAGCTCAGGTCGTGATCTCAGGGTTGTGAGATTCAGCCCTGCATTAGATTCTGTGTCGAGCTTAAGTTTCTCTCTCCCTCTCCCTTTGCCATTCCTGCCGCGTGCTCTCTCTCTCTAAAATAAATAAATAAATCTTAAAAAAAAAAAGAAGAAAGAAACGGTTTCCTGCCTCAGAAAACACTACAGTTTTCACAACAAATTAACTATTAAGGTTAACTATTAACTATTTAGTATCCATATGTATTACTAAAGTAACTTATACATCGTGCCCAAACAGGGAGCTCTGCATCTTGTATTTAGGACACTATGTCACTTCCCTTTAGTTTCAGACTCAGCGGCTAAACTGATGCAAAGCTCACAAGATGGGAAGGCGTTTCTAAAAAAATGATCTCAGTACATACACTGTTTCTCCCATACCTTTTGTCATTCTGTGAGGGTTATGGTTGTGGCACCTGACAAAGTATATAGAAGCAAAGAGGCATGTCCTGCAGGTGTAACATGCAGGCCAGCTTTGGATTGGATTTTAAATTATGTCGGTGCCATAAGGGCAGATGTCTTTAAAGAAACAAGAAAAGCATTGGTTCTGAGAGAGAGTACATTGTTCAGTTCTCTACTTGTGAGGATGTAATTTATAAAAGAGATGTGTGTTTTTCTTTTTTTTTTTCAGCGCTATCAAGTTCGACTCTGTTTTGGAATAAAATTTTAGTCAGTTAACTCCTAGGGAAAAAAAAAAAAAGCTTTTTTAAACTAAGTCTTGATTTTGCTGTACTATCAAAAGTTCTCTTATTTACATTTAGTAAATACCATTCCCCTAAAGTTTTGGTTCTTAACCAGGACGACAGTCTCCCTAGGGCACATTGACAATGCCTGGAAACTTTTTCCTTGTCACAATAGGGAGTGGGAGGGATGCTACTGGGATCTAGGGGGTGGAGGCCAGGGATGCTGTTTAATATCCTACCAATGCACAGGACAGCCACCACAACAAAGAATTATCTGTTCCCAAATGTCACTAGCTGAGAAACCCTGCTCAAAAAATGCTTTATTTTTGTTTTCAGTATGTGTAAGAAGAGGGGTTGAGTAAAATGGATAACCTAACTTTAAGATTGTGATAGGACTGTTTTATGCAGAGATGGCTAGAACATTCAGAAAGTTAAATCTCACGCAACCGGTGGAGAATGGCAGATATGTTCAAACTGGATTAAGTCAATTGAAATGGGCTCTCATTCTCTCTGTCCATGATGGTTTTTCTCTTGAAACCCCAGTTTCTGCTTAAATATTAGTAATGAATGTTAAATATGTGTTTTTGTTGTTTGAAGTAAGAAATAAAAATAGTATAAATTCATTTAATAAAGGCTACAAAGTTGAAGTTTTCAATTGTCCTGTCAAAGTCTGTAATTTAGGATAGTCCCTGATGTTGAAATACTACACACTGATACTTGGGAGAGCCTTGAAACTCTTCCAACAAGATAACTCCTCTCCTAGAGAATAGAAGACCAATATAGCAGAGCAGTATTTTCAGTTTATTATGTATGTAAACACCCATTTGTTCTTCTACTATAATTGGCTCACAATCTGAGATTCTTCATAGTCATGATAACGATTGCTAACATTTTTTGAGTAATAACCATGTATCAGGCACTATATCAGTATTTTAACATCCCCATTTGCAAATAAAAATTAGGCATACAGTATATCAGTAATTTATCTAAAGTGACATTCATAGTTAAGGGTGGAACTGAGATTCGAATCATGTGGTTCCCACGGTGGCATGCTGCCTCTCAGCTTCATTGCAAATACCTGCCTTCAGCACTATTATTTAGGATAACTGAACAGTGTTGGAAAAACAGGCACACAGAACTCTGTGGCCTAGTGTAGGTGTAAATGTATTTTCCAACCTCAGCTGGTTTACTGGTAATTAATTTATTGTTTCCTTGTATTTTCAAATAAACTATTCAGCGCCTTCAGCACTTCGCTAAAGTTTATTCAGAGCTTCTTACCTCAATTATATGACCTTATATCTTTTGTCATAGAAAAAAAAAAAGAAGAAAAAAGATAGTTCGGGGTTTTCTAGTAATTCTTGATGGGCACCTTCCTTTGCATCCTTATATGATGTCTAGTCTCATAATCTTTACTTTTTCCTCATAAGGTTACCATGCAGATACCAAAAAGTTAATCAAGCTTAAGCTTCAGGGTCTCTCTTTTATATGTTCTCTTCAAAGGCAGTTGAAAGGCTCCTAGCAATGTGTTTTCATGGTTTTTTATGATGTTATAAATTTGCCAAAATAGGAGGATTTTACCTTATTTTCCAACAACTTTTTTTTTCATTTTGAAATACTTCAAACCTGTAGAAAAGACACAGCAAGACAAACACCCATGCAGGAGAAAAAAGGTGTTGATCTAAGTAACTTTGGGAATGGGCACAGTCTATATGATCAAAGGCAAAAGGCACTGCATATAAGCACTGTATTCTATAGATAAAGTTGTGTCGTAAGGAAATAAGGGTCAGTAGTTCTGAAACTACCATATATATGTGTACTGGAATTCAACAAGGAAGTAAATGTATGGTGGATGGGAGGTGCCACATTTCTCATTGCTGGAATGGGTGGCTGCATACAAGCAAGGAGAGAAGACTAGAACGATCCTTGTAGTAATGGATTCAGGTTAAACACATCGGTATGAACTCATGTTTATCATAACATGTATCATATATAGGCTATAGACATTGTATATTATATATTCATGATTAATATGCACATATTTCCTTGCTTTGTCTTCTGAGAGAGCCTAAAAGCAATGACAGTCCACGAGCAATGGGCATACCCAGCCACCAGATCTTGCTTTTCAATAAGCTTCTACTTATTATAAAAGAAACCAGTGTCTTTGGAAAAATCATTGATTGTAGGATGGGGGCAGGATATATACAAGATGAGCCTAAGCATCTTGTAGTCCTAGAAAGTAAGGGGAGTTCTTAATAAAAAAAAAAAAAAAAAAAAAAAGGGCGCCTGGGTGGCTCAGTCGTTAAGCATCTGCCTTCAGCTCAGGTCATGATCCCAGGGTCCTGGGATCGAGTCCCACATCAGGCTCCCTGCTCCGCGGGAAGCCTGCTCTTCCCTCTCCCACTCCCCCTGCTTGTGTTCCTGCTCTCACTATGTCTCTCTCTGTCAAATAAATAAATAAAATCTTAAAAAAAAAAAAAAAGCCCACAATGATGGAAATAGGTCAGAAGGACACAAGGACCACTGAGAGAACTCCCAACGGCAAATCTGGAGCAATTTGAGTAAAAAAAAAAAGTCTTGGATTTTAACCCAAAATATAAGATAAATATCCATGAATCCACACTGATATAAATAATTTATAAATAAGTAAATGGGAATAACAGACAAATGTCCTGTGTAAGAGAATTCCAAATAATTTATGCAGATACTTTGCCCTCAAGGAGGAAGGAGGTGAAGCATAACTCCTCTCTTCTGAAGTAAGAGCTGTTCATAGTAACTTTCTGCCAAAGAATATAGTATGGAAAGGGAGGAAAGTAACATGACAGTGAAGCTACCTGACAGATGCTACCTCAGTAGGCAATCGAGTAAACAGCTTCAGTGATGTCATATTAATAATATGTATTCTTGTTATAATGTAGCGAGAATGTCATTTTAACTCTTTGGTATTTGTCCCCAAAACACATTACCCCAATCTTTTTTTTTTTTTTTTTAAGATTTTATTTATTTATTTGACAGAGAGACACAGCGAGAGAGGGAACACAAGCAGGGGGAGTGGGAGAGGGAGAAGCAGGCTTCCCGATGAGCAGGGAGCCGGATGCAGGGCTCGATCCCAAGACCCTGGGATCATGACCTGAGCCGAAGGCAGATGCCCAATGACTGAGCCACCGAGGTGCCCCACACTACCCCAATCTAATCATGAGAAAAACATCAGGCAAATGCCCATTGAGGAATATTCCACAAAGTACCTCAAAACTGTCAAGGTTATTAAGAACAAAAAAATCTGAGAAAATATCATAGCCAAGAAAAGCCTAAGGAGGTTGATAACTAAATGGGATTTTATTATCCTGGATGGGATCATGAAACAAAGGACACTAGACCAAAACTAATCTATGTGTGTGTATATGCATGCATCACATATTTATGTACACATGCGTGTGTGTGTGTGTGTATTTAAATAATCAGGAGATCATTTTCATACTTGTAATTCAAATCCAACAACTTGGAGTTCTTCCTGCCCTTCCCCCATTTCATATCTGTATCTGCCTTCTCCCATAGTGAAAATTCTGGTTCCCCAAACATTGGTGTATTTACTCATTTGCTCTTACTTAGGTATATATGAACTAGTTGCAGAATTTCCACACTGATGTCACTATCCACTAATTTAAAAAGCTCTACTAATTAAAGTTAAGATTGCTTGGTTGTTCTTTTTATTCCTACAGACTATCTAATAAAGTTGTATGATCAAAGTACTATATCTAAAGTAGCTTGAATTATTGTGTGCGTGTGGTTATGTTTATGTTATTAATTTGATACATAATGAGGCATCTTTGTTTCCCTTTATATGTGATTTTAGAATTTTTATTTTTTAGTTTATTTGAATCATGTAAAACACAGTCCTATAGTTCTGTATTTTCCAGAATATCATCTAAATTCAGTCATACAACAACACCTTTTGGGTTCTGGTTTCTTTCACTTAGAAAAATGTGTTTTAAGTTCCACCCATGTTTTGTATGAATTGATCATTTGTTCCTTTTTATTGCTGAGTTGTAGTCCATGATAAGGATGTACCACAGCTTGTTTATTCATTCTTTTAGGTTGTTTTGGTTTTTTGGCAATTATGAATAAATCTACTCTAGATATTTTCTTATAGATGTTTGTGGGGCGCCTGGGTGGCTCAGTCATTAAGCATCTGCCTTCGGCTCAGGTCATGATCCCAGTGTCCTGGGATTGAGCCCCGCATCGGGCTCCCTGCTCGGCGGGAAGCCTGCTTCTCCCTCTCCCACTCCCCCTGCTTGTGTTCCCTCTCTCGCTGTGTCTCTCTCGGTCAAATAAATAAAATCTTTAAAAAAAAAAAAAAAGATGTGTGTGTCACTTACTTGGGTAAGTTCTGTGGAGTGTGATGGCTATGTTGTATAGCAACTATATTTTTAACTCTACTAACAAACTCTCTCCAGATAAGATTTGTGTGTGTGTGTGTGTGTGATTTAATCACCTTATTCATTTTGTTCCTTTCTTAGATGATGACCTAAAAATATTATGTTTAATAAAATGCTTTCTTTTTATAAAATGAAACTATATTTTCTGAGAAAATATGTAAGAACTAAAATTAAGGCAGAATAAATGACTTACTTTTTTCTGGAGTAGGTTGAAAATAATTCGACTGACATATTTATTTGGCACTTATAACCAAAAAAAGCTTTGTTCTCTTTTTTCAAAAGGCAAACCTATAACTTTTATTTTTTATTTTTTATTTTTTTTTAAGATTTTATTTATTTATTTATTTATTTGAGAGATCCCGGGACTCCAGGATCATGACCTGAGCCGAAGGCAGTCGCTTAACCAACTGAGCCACCCAGGCACCCTAACTTTTATTTTTTATCTAATTTTATTTTATTTTATTCTTTTTTGTATTTTTTTAAATTTTTTATTTTTATGTTAATCACCATACATTACATCATTAGTTTTTGATGTAGCATTCCATGATTCATTGTTTGCATATAACACCCAGTGCTCCATTCAGTATGTGCCCTCTTTAATACCCATCACCAGGCTAACCTATCCTCCCACCCCCCTCCCCTCTAGAACTCTCAGTTTGTTTTTCAGAGTCCATAATCTCTCATGGTTCGTCTCCCCCCTCTGATTTCCCCTCCTTCATTCTTCCCCTCCTGCTATCTTCTTCTTCTTTTTTTTTTTTTTTAACATATATTGTACTATTTGTTTCAGAGGTACAGGTCTGTGATTCAACAGTCTTGCACAATTCACAGCGCTCACCATAGCACATACCCTCTCCAATATCTATCACCTAGCCACCCCGTCCCTCCCACCCCCCACCACTCCAGCAACCCTCAATTTGTTTCCTGAATTTTATTTTTTAAAAGATTTTATTTATTTATTTGAGAGAGAGAGAGAAGAGGGAAAGTGAGCTGGGGGAGGAGCAGAGGGAGAGGGACAAGCAGACTCCATCCTGAGCGCAGAGCCCAATGGCCAGCTTGATCTCAGGAACCTGAGATCATGACCTGAGTCAAAATCAAGAGTGAGACATTTAAATTGACTGAGGCACCCAGGTGCCCCAAACCTATAACTTTTTTAAAAGTGAGAAATGTCCCCAAAAAGATAAAACAAAATGAGAGATAGAAAGAGATACCATTCTGACAATAGGTAATTTTAACATTTCTACATGAAATTGTTGCTTTAGATGCCATGTTAGAGAGGTAGGAGAAAGAGGTGAGTTCATGGAAACAGTCAAATTTGATTTAAATGTGTACCTTCATGGGAAATATTAATGCTTGTTCATGTTACAGTTTCTTATCTTTATTAACCGCATACACAGACAATTTCAGCCTGAAGATATTTTCATTTGCTGCACTTCATCTTTTCATTTTTGTCTTATTTCTAAAAACAGATTTACTTTTGGGATTATTGCATAAAAGAACAGGGGCAATTCATTGTAAATGCAAATTTAAATGTCCCCACATTGGGTGGGATAGGGGACAACACACATTTAAACAGTATGATGAGCTTTAATCCAGCATAAGCTGATATATGAGATGTGAATTGGGTCTGTCTGTGCACCTAACGGCTCTTATAGAATGAACACCTAGCAGTACTGAATGAGGTCCTGGGGCATAAAGAGGCATATTTTTAATTCCTGGGTATTGCTGAACTCGTATGCAACATGATGTATACCAGAATTACTAGCATTCAAATTACTATATACAAATTACTGTATGGAGCTCACATTTAAAAAATTTAGATAGTTTTTAATGACATTCTCATCTTATACACTAGCTTTTTGTCTAACGCATTGTATCTTGATTCTGTTATTTTCTCAAATTTAAGTATTAATGGTGAGTGTATATAAAATGCATAATTACTAATGCTTTTACTAATTTATGATTGGTATACAGTATTTCCTAGGTTTTGAGAGTAAATTCAGTACTTCAGTTTTTTTTTTTTTTTTTTTTTGGCTTTACTAAGAAAAAGTTTGTCACTTCCTTGCAGAGTTCAGTCTATGATACGTCTTGAAACCATGTTGGAACAATAAGTACTTTAGGGTAATGAGTACTTTAAAGTAATGTAAGTTCTGTTTAATACATGCAAGGGTTGACTGCACCAATAAGTTAATAGAATTGTCTAGTTGAAGAATTAACTGTATTTTTTTTTAACAAAGGAAAACTTTTTCTCTAATGTAGTGGAACTCACTACTTAGATTATATACTATTTCAAAATGTAAGTACTAATACACACACACACATAAATATATATATATAAACTTTTTCTGTAGTTATATATCTCTGGGAAATGTAATAAGGCCTGTATTTATACATATTGTAAAAATCCCAAGCATTTTAAAACTACATAAATATTTGTCAGTAGTGAGAAGTGACTTTTAGTATCTGTATGATAAATCCAAAATCAAATACATTGGCTATTTGTTCATATATACTTTGTAAGACAGCTTTGGTTGAACTAAAGATATGATTTGTGACTCTCTTCTGTGTCTTTCCCTTCTGGGAAGTGTGTCCTCTTACAAAAGGCTATTTTATTGGAAATGCATGATTTTAAAGCTCTTTTTACTTCTTTTTTGACAAGAACATTAGATCCTTTAATCATACTCTTAAATTTTAATCAGGATAAAACTGAGGTTCAGAGAGTTCTAATGGTTTGTCCAAGGCCATGCAGTTGGGTATTGTTAGGACAAAGATAGAATTTACTTATCTTGACACCCATGACTACGCATTACATTAGATTAGCTGTGACTTAGTTCTCTGTGATATTTTAAGGATATAGGACCTCATAAAGGTGAATGTAAGATATGTTCATATATAAGTATATATTTACAGAAAGATATATTCATTAGCCTAAAGTCTCAGAGGTGTGATAGTGGAAAGTATCAACTATTTTATCTATCTACCTATCTATATTTTGATCAATCAATTGATTTTTCTCAAGTACCATAAACAACACCTGTTTGTTTCAAGAAAAAAACAAAAACAAAAAGAGTGTTTAGCAAAATAAGTAGATTGGTATTGTAAAATTTAAGCCAAAATTTGTATACCTTTGTCTCTAATTATTTTCCAAACTCAGGTAGTCTTAAGCTTCTTAATAAAGAGCATTTAAATAGTTTTCTTCATATTCTCTTCCACTGTTTTCTTCACTTTCTCATAGCTTTTTATGGCTAACATATTCATAGACCAAATCCTTAGAAACCTCCAAGTGTTCATCTTTTTAGTATCATTCCTATTTGGTTTTGGTTTTTGTGAAGGTCTGATTTAGATCTTACCAAGATACTGCACTAACACTTCCCTCGTTATTAGATGGAGCAGTGATGGAGTGTTTCCTACTAGGGGCAACAATTGGTACATTGTCTTATAATTTTTTGCCCTCTTTCATCACCTTATGCATATTATGAGTGAAATATTTTTCTGAACCTCCCCTTTATTGTGGAGGTATAGAGAGTGCTATACAATAAGTAATTTGAAAAGAAATTACTTATTACAATAAGTAATTTCTTTTTTTTAATAAAGATTTTATTTATTTATTTGACAGAGAGATAGACAGACGAGCACAAGCAGAGGTAGTGGCAGAGGGAGAGGGAGAAGCAGGCTCTGCACTGAGCAGGGAACACGATGCGGGACTCGATCCCAGGACCCTGAGATCATGACCTGAGCCGAAGGCAGACGCTTAACCATCTGAGCCACCCAGGCGCCCTACAATAAGTAATTTCTAAAGATTATATATATATAATGGGGTATTTGTTATGGTATGTCAAAAAAATAATTAGTAATAGAGAATTCTTTTAAAAATGAGTTAGTTGTCTATTCCAAGACAGTGAACAATTTTGATGATTACTTCCATTAAGCCAATTCTATAAACAAAAAGGGACTACAGAAAGGCCTTAAAAGTAATCTAATATTCCTCCTCTGGAATAAAAAATGGAAGTCCAGATAGGTAATGTGACTTAGTCAAGATTATAATGGTTTAAAAAATCCTAGGAAAATCAGAATGTCTGATTTGTCATTTCTGTAGGTTCACAAAATTAGTTTCAAAGTAGTTAGTTTCAAAGTAATTAACAGGTTTTTTATATTTATGACTTTATATTTATGATTTATATTTAGATTTAGATTTTATAAATCTCTGAATTTTGGAAGAGTTACAATATGTTGTTTGTTTTGGGGAAGTAGATGGTGGTGAAGGAGAGAAATACTTCACTGATCTTGCCATTTTTTTGGTTAAATTTTAAATGGGTAGAGAATGGTTTTCTATTTTAATCTTTTAAATGAGTGTCACTGAAAACGTTGTATTATTCCATCAAGTTCTCAGGGGAAATTTTGCATTTCCAATGCCTGCCTGGGAAAGTCACTGGAACTATTCAGTGAGAAAACACAAGAAAAGCACACATAATATCTGATCCCAGAGGAAATAAATGCAGTTCTGGGGCAAGAAGATAAAATTTAAAAATAAATGAAATTCTGTGATAATTATCTTCAGAAAGATATGAGAAGATAATGTGACTTCCAGTTTCAGGATTGGTAAAATAGAGGCAGAATGTAGGCTGGTAAATAGGTGAGTTAGGGGAAAATGGCAGGTTGTAGTACCAGTTGACTGAACATTATGATCCAAACAGTGTAAGCATATCAGGAAACAATGGGAGAGAATCATAAAACAGAGAAAAAGGGAAGTGTGAATTGGAAGGTAGAAAGAGGAACATGGGCAGCATTTCTTTAACAATTTACCACCAGAGTATTAAGTATATGACCATCTTTAAATTGAGAGCTTAAAATAGAAACAGGTTATGTAGCAGTTAGTCCAATGTTTTGTTATTTTGAGCTGGCTCAAAACAAAAACAAAAACAAAACAAAAAAACAAAAACTAAAGTAAGTGGAAACATCCTCAGTTTGTAACATAATAAGCATTCTATAATCTGTGTTAAATCTTTTATTAAGTGTTCATCATTACCAACCAAACCACTTACAAACGAAGTATTGTAACATTTTAAAAATAATCATTTTAGAGTTGAAACTTTTATTTTAGTTGGGTTTTGGTGCAGAAGGAGAAATGGGGCTGTACCCTGACCCAGAAGCTCAGCTTTAATCTTTGTCAAATCTATCTTAGCCATTAGAGATGGTTAGATATATGATAAATAATGATTTTATGGTGGTGCTAGAAGCTCTGCTGGAGGATTTATTTTCAAGCACTCTGTAAACTGGTTGCCACTTATTGTCCAAGTCAGGGAATGAGGCAGTCAGCAGCAAAGGAATATTAAGGATTTTAATGACATTAATGGCTATTCTTTCTAAACAGCTTGTTCTCACTATTTTGTGGTCATTGAATTAGACTTTCTAAACTAGCACTTTTCACCTTAACACAATATTTTTAAAGCAGTATTTTATTTTATTTATTTTTTCAAGATTTTATTATTTATTTATTTACTTATTTGAGAGAGACAGTGCGTGCAAGAGGGGGGAAAAGTAGATGGAGAGGGAGAGAGAATCTGAAGCAGACTCTGCACTGAGCACGGAGCCCAAAGCGGGGCTCAGTCTCATGACTGCGAGATCATGCCCTGAGCCAAAACCAAGAATCGGACGCTTAATCACCTGAGCCACCCAGGTGCCCCGATAGTATTTTATTTTTTAAGTTTCAGATTGAGATATGAGAGGAAAATGATGCTTGTCTTTTTCATTGTTCCCAGTACCTGTGATATAAAAAGTACTCAGTAATTTTTTTTGACTGAATTAATAAAGTATTTGATTAAACTGCATTGGCCCTTACATATGCAAGTTACATAATCTTCACAGCAAAAGTGTTTTGTGGTTAGTAATAAAACCCCATTTCACAGAGAGAGAGAGAGAGAGAGAGAGGGCTTGTGGGAGCCTAGATGATTTACCTAAGGTTGCCCACTCATAGTAGCAAAGTGAGACTCAAATCCAGTTTGTGTCTGGTACTCTTTCTCCAAACCATAAGTGCTAGTTTAGGAGATTGGTGGTCTGGGGCTCTAGTGTTAATGTTGCTTATTATCAGTCAAACTATTTTGAGCTATGCATTTAATTTAACTGCATTTTGTGCATTTTACATGCATAAAGTTGGAAATTTAGAATACATGCATAATTTCTAAAAAAATCTGCCTCCAAAACTATATAATTCTATAACACAAAACCCATGTTCAATTATTCAACAGTGCTTACATGTATATGGTGTGAGTTATGATAAAAACCTCTGTTTAGTTTCTTATATATAAGACACTTAACTCCAACTTAAACTTTTTATCCTGATGATTTTTGCATAACAATATGTACTGACGGTAGAGAACAATTTTCCCCCACTCTGGTAATTGGCTTCCTGTCATGGTAGTCTGTTTCTATAACCCTGGACCTCCTGTGGACTCTGCCCCTGGAAATGGACTGACATAACTGATTAATAAGTTTGTGAATGCTCACTTCAGCCCCACCTGCTTCATTCTGGGAGACAAGAGCATTAGGAGAGAGCACACAGCCAGAACTATTTACCCAGCAGGCAGATCTTTGAGAGGCTCCATGTGGATTAATGAACACATTTAGCTTTCAGGCTTAAACTGCATTCTCCAGCCTGGCCCCTATCAGCAATAATGGCAATACTTTGACGTTCATTTACAGTCTTTATTTTAGTTCTCATCTTGATCTTTACTGAGCATGGGAGAAAGGTGCTGTTTTTTGAGGATCCCGTAGAGATCCCAACAGGACCTGATTTCATGGTTATTGTAGGCAGTTATCAATGATTCTGATCATGTCTCACTTTTATTGACTAGATCTTTGAAAAATATGCTATTCTTAAAGATACCATATATTTAATTTCTTTTCAATGTTAGGGGTGGTTAAGTATCCAACTCTTGATTTCAGCTCCGGTCTCAATCTCAGGGTTATGAGTTTGAGCCCCATGTTGGGCTCCATGCTAGGTGTGGAGCCTACTTAAAAAAAAAATTCTTTTAAATGTTTAAAGCTCAAGAATTAACTGTATTGGTAGCCTATGAAAAACTGAATATTCAGTTTTGTGATATTGATAGCCTTTGGAGAAAACTATTGAATTTCCATTTCATACTTTCAAGGGGCTAGAAACACTGAGACAGTAATGGGGTGGAGGGACTGAGAAGGAGACTGTTGGATGTATATAATGCCCACTTATCCATTATGCTTTCTTCCTTTCCAGTAGAAGCTGGATTTTGCTCTGGTGTCTGAGCCTCCTTCACCCAGCTCTGTGCTGAGGAAGCTATGCTTCTCACTGGTGTCAAGGGTGGGCCCAATTAGATCAATCATCATATGACATTTTCTTAACAACTGTGGGCAACTTAATATAGTCTAGTAAAACTGAAAGGAAGGACTATGGTCAAGGTTCCAAGAAGGGTTTCTTTTTCTTCATGTAAGATGTGATAAGGAACCACGACTCTTAAGTGCTTCTCTTTGGTGGGGTGGCAGAGCAGGGGAAATCGGGTTCTCTGTGACCTAGTTTTACTTTGCTGGTGGACTTTAGTTCTCTTGTTGGTTTGCTTAAATTTTAGGCTGTTTAATATGTCAAGTAATCAATTTCTTTATAAAACCATTGGAGTTAAATGGGTTCAACACCCATTTAACCCAGCTAAAACCAACCTAGCTAATTCTTGTAATACATTTTTTTTTTAAGATTTTATTTATTTATTTGAAACAGAGAGATAGAGAGCACAAGTAGGCAGAGAGGCAGGCAGAGGGAGAGGGAGAAGCAGGCTCCCTGCTGAGCGGGGAGCCCGACATGGGGCTCGATCCCAGGACCCTGGGATCATGACCTGAGCCGAACGAAGGCAGATGCTTAATGACTGAGCCACCCAGGCGCCCCCGAAAGTTTCTTTTTTTAAAAAGATTTTATTTATTTGACAGAGAGAGAGACAACGAGAGAGGGAACACAAGCAGGGGGAGTGGGAGAGGGAGAAGCAGGCTTCCCGCCGAGCAGGGAGCCCGATGCGGGGCTCGATCCCAGGACTCTGGGATCATGACCTGAGCCGAAGGCAGACGCTTAACGACTGAGCCACCCAGGCGCCCCTGTAAGACATTTTGAGAGAAAAAAGTTTCAGAATAGAAAACAATGAGCAAAAGAAGATACAAATATATTTGCCTGGCTCAGTCTGCAGAGATGTGTTTAGATAAAGTATTCAACACAGTACAGTCATTAAGTGTCGGGTGTGTGTGTTTCGTGTTTCAATAAGTATTAGCAAGTTTCGGATTCATGTGTGCATGTGTGTGTTTCAAGTACGTGTTTTGTTTCTTTGGGAAAGTAACTGGCACCTTTCCTGTTTTGGAATTGCTTTTCTCAGAGTAATTTCATCAGTGGTCAGTGGTTTGGTCAAAAGAACAGAATTTCAGGGTGAAAATCATTCTCACTTGCAGAAAAGACTTATTTGTTTGTTCAACAGGTATTTATTAAGTGACAGTATTTACCACGTACTATTTTGAGCCCTGGAAATAGAGGTCTTAAGCAAGGCAGACAGTTTTTTTCTTCATGGATTTATAGTC
This sequence comes from Mirounga leonina, assembly GCF_011800145.1. Lineage (NCBI taxonomy): Eukaryota > Metazoa > Chordata > Mammalia > Carnivora > Phocidae > Mirounga > Mirounga leonina. The sequence continues at coordinate 24,412,188 of NW_023270807.1, read as the reverse complement.
AAGATATGACAAATTCTCTGATATTACAGTGTTACAGCATCTGTACTGTTCAGGTCAATCTGAAATTTGTGTAAATGTCAAAATGTGCTCTCCCTTATGTGTCCCAATAACAACTTTTTTCATGACTAAAAATGATAGTGTAACCTAGATTCAATAGTGTAACTGCCCTCATGGAATACAGAAAATACACTTTAGAAAGGCAAATTATTTTAAAAACATAGGAATCTAGGAAACCCTGTATCAATTCATTACTATAAAATATGATCAATTAATATTTATAAGAAATATTTTAATAGTGCTTCATAAGAATTCATCAGGAGGCAATCAAGACAGATTGGTGTCTTGAGCAGGCGATCCTAAGTAGGTGGACCGTTTATTGCACCTTATCTCAAACACTGGGAGTAAATGTCTCCAGAGAAAGCAAATTCAACCAGAAAGCAGAAGCAAAGGAAAAATGAAAGATAATAAAAATGTTCTTTGGAAATTAAGATGTACTACAAACAATATTTTATAATTTTGCCAATTAGTTTTCAGCTACACCTAGATATGCATAATTTATTAGGCTTGATGCAAAGTACTGTTGGTGATTTTATTTTCTATACTGTTGAATATTCTTAGCATGTCTGATATTGCTGGGGAAATTTTACATTTGTACTTACATTTGGACCTCTCTAACAGTGATTGGATTATGAGGCATGACCATATGAGGCATGGACTATTCTGTGACCTAGAATAGCATTTTTCATTTGCTTTGACCCAACTCCCGGTCAGTTATAGTCATCAACATTTATATGAGCTGCTGATCATATGGTGATTGATTTGGGTCCTAGGCTATTCAGGAAGAGGAAAATAATCAAACCAATCAGATTCTCAACACATGTAGTTGTTAAATTCTTGATAATACCAGTATCGTCTGATTTAGTCAAGCTGAAACCACATAGTTTGGGTTTTTCACTGACCTCCGAATTCTGAATTGATTTTTCTTTCTCCTTACTTTCAAAAGCTTTTGGAAGGTAGTGAATTGGATAAATACACTTGACCTTAGCCAAAAGACCAAGAAGTGATTGTGAATTGGGTAAATATATAATAATGTTTAAACAATTAAAATACAATGATTAAGAATTTCTTCTAAGTGCTTTAATTACTTTACACATGTGAAATCCTCTTAACTTGCTATAAAGTAGCAGGGCTAGGATTTGATCACTAGCATCTGACTCTAAATTCAGTGATAGCCACCACTATATTATATTGCTATAGTCTCTACAGAACAGTCTTTCGTAAGGGAAAAGACCATTGCCCTATTACCAACTTGAAATTCCAGCTGAATCTTGGAGTTTTATTAATAGTTTACTTAGATTTTAATTCTAACAGCTTCTTATCAATTTAGAGTCTGTGAGTCACTTAATGATATAAGTACTGCAGAGATTTCATTTGGGGGCTTCTTCTGTCTGTCATTGTATTTGTCATTCAATTTCCTGCAAAATTTGCCCCCAAACTAAACAGAAACTGTTTTGTGCCATTTTATGAAATATTTTTTGCTTTACTAATTTATAGACTTGCAGAAAATAAACAAAAGGGTGTTGAAAACAGGTAAAATATGCAGATAAAGCAAATTGGCCTCTTCTAGGTCTCCATATTGCATATGGAAGGACATAATACATTTGGATTTACAGCAAAGAATGAGTTTGTCCTCCACCAACGTGCCAATTTCAGAATCATGGTCTCTAGGTATACGTAAAGGGGATCTCCAGGTTTCATGAAGATCATTATGTTTCTCATGCCAGTGTGTAAAATAGGAAATAATTTAAATATTTAAATTTTTATTTAAATGGACACACCCCAATTTGATACAGTAATCCCATCTTCCACTTGTTAAATATATGATTAAAAGATTCTTTCATGGAAGTGTGAATAGTTCACTAAAATTATATTGAGTTTACAGATGATGAGAGTAAGTTTATCCTATTTTTTACACCTTAGAAGGTTTTTCTAATTTTAATTTTTTTAATTTCTTATTCTGTCCAATCTAGAAAACATGAAAGAAAACAACATAAAATTACTATTACACAAAGATCAGAGGGGTAAGAAAACCCTCCTGGATTGATCAGATTAGATGAGGGTTTTGCAGTGTGGCACTTTTGACATTTTGAGCTAGGTAATTCATTCTGGTGAGGGACTATTTTGTATATTGTAGGCTGTTTAACAGCTTCACAGACTTCTACCCTCCAGATCCTAGTAGCATCTCCTTCAGTTAATAAAGAAAAAAAAAAAAAATCACATAGTATCTGATGTCCCCTTGGGGTAAAAATCACACTCAATTGAGAATTAATGGATTAGCCAGTATTAGAGGGAATGTTGAAACCAACAATAGCCCAATTTGAGGGGGTAGACAAGACACCAGGAAAGGTTGTTTTTGTTTTTTTGTTTTTTTTTTATATTGACATATCAGATATGGGTATCTTTGAGCATGCAACTTTTCTTTCTATTGATATTTGGACCGTGTGTCATTTAATACTTTTATTTGATGGCACTATAACTCAGAAAGTCACAAAGTGGCAGATTTTTGCTTAGCTAATTTTTAACAGTAATGGTGGAAATTTAAATCATGCTTCCATTCCTAAACACTGCACTCTTAAACACTCCATATAAAATTTTGAAGATGGATTGGACTGACGCCTGTTTAAATATTACATATGCATAAATTCTAAAGTCAGCACATAAGGAGAAAATTGTATATGTCAAAGTAATTATGGAAATCTATAGGATGATGCCAGGTTGAAAATGATATTCAATCTGTCAGTAAGTCCTACATAACTAGTGTTTCCAAAAATGTTAGGAAGATTTAGCCATTTCTTCATCTGAATACCAGCTGAAAGGGTTATGTTTAGGGAGTCATATTCACCATATGTACCCACACTCTTCTCTTTCTCTCTCTCTCACACACGCATGCACGTGTGCATGCGTACACGTAAGAATGGGCACACACGTATACACACTGCATCTCATGGAGATTTGCCAAATACTAATGCTGTGAGAAGCACACCCAATCCATTTCTACTACCTCTCACACAATTTCAAATTGTCCTTTATTTTATTACTCAGTTTAAAACATTTTCTAATTTCCATTGTGATATCTTTCATCAATGGTTTATGAAATATATTTCTTAATTTCAAATATGCAGGGATTTCTAATTATTTTATCATTTTTAAATTTGTTTCTAACTAAATTGATTATAGTAATAAACCACAGACTGTATTATTTCAGTTTGTTAAAATTTGTAAAAATTAGTTTTTGGCCCAGTAAAAGGTCAGTTTTGTAAATTTTGAACTTTCAGGTGTGCTTGAATAGACTATTTTGTTAATTAATAATTAACAAATGTTAATTTTGTTAACAATAAAAATTAGTTGTCTACCTATTCATAAATTTAGGTTTCTAATTATTTTGCTCAAAATATTGATTTCCATTTTTTCTGATAAATCTATCAATTTTTGAAAGGATCAAGTTTAATTCCAACTGTGATGGTGGATTTTTAAATTTTCTTTTTATATATAGCACTATCAGTTTTTGCTTTGTATATGTTGAGGCCATGTAATTAAGTGTTTATTAATTTAGAAGTTTTATATCTTCCTGATAAATTAAACCTTTCATCACAATGAAGTGACTCTTTTTTTTTTTTTTTTAAGATTTTATTTATTTATTTGAGAGAGAGAGAATGAGAGAGAGCAAGCACATGAGAGGGGGGAGGGTCAGGGGGAGAAGCAGACTCCCTGCCGAGCAGGGAGCCCGATGTGGGACTCGATCCAGGGACTCCAGGATCATGACCTGAGCCGAAGGCAGTTGCTTAACCAACTGAGCCACCCAGGAGCCCTGAAGTGACTCTTTTAATCTAGTTTTTTGTGTGTGCCTTTTTGATACTAATATGACCATTCCAGCTTTCTTTTCTTTTAGTGTATACATACTATATCTTTGTATATCCCTTTATTTCCACAATTCTGTTTCCTTAATTTATAGGTTTTTTATAAACAGCAAATTATTAAGTATTTCTTTCTAATAAAACAATCTTTTTCTTTAAATTGGAGCTTTAATTTCATTTCCATTCAAAATAATACCGATATATTTGCTTTTAAATCTATCATAGTCTGAGTGCTTTCTGTATGTCCTGTTTGATGTCACTATACTTTTTTTTTTTTAAGATTTAATTTATTTATTTGAAAGAATGAGAGAGAGAGAGAGCACATGAGAGGGGGGAGGGTCAGAGGGAGAAGCAGACTCCCTAATGAGCAGGGAGCCCGATGTGGGACTCGATCCTGGGACTCCAGGATCATGACCTGAGCCAAAGGCAGTCGCTTAACCAGCTGAGCCACCCAGGCGCCCGATGTCACTATACTTTTTCTTGCATTTTTTATTATTTTATTATTCCATTTTACTGTATTGTGAAGTTATGTATTCTTATGCCATTCTTTCATCCACTGCCCTAGAAATTATAATATATAATATCTAATGTTGGATGATAGTAGTCTAATGTTAACTGCTAATTCCACTCTTCTCCTTAGAACACTTTAATTTCACTTACTCCTGATATTCTTAATATATGATTTATTCATGTATGTGTGTGCACATGTGTATATGTGTAATTATACACAAATATGTGCACTTATATGTGTACCTGTGTATTTGTATAAGTGTGTATATATATATTGTGTGTTTATATATGTTGCATATATATAGTGCAATAAAATCCTGTTATTATTAAAATTGCTCTGCTTTGCATTTGCATGTTTGCACTTTCATCTGAGAGCATTCTTCTACTGAGGAACACTCTTTAATATTTCAATTGCTTGAGCTTGTTGGTAGCAGATTCTCTCAGCTTGGTTGTGACTGGCATTTATTTTTCTTTTAAAAAATATCTTTATTTGGTATAGAATTCTAGGTTGCTGGTTATTTTCTTGCACATATTTGAAGACTTTATTCACTTGTCTTCGGGCTTGCCTTGCTGTTACTGAGAACTTATCTGTCAGTCTCATGCTCCTCTCCCCTTCTTTCCACTAACTAGTTATAATACATTCTCTTTATCTTTAATTTTTGCTATTTTATGCTGACATAATCAGACAGGTGAATTTGTATACAATGCCAACAGTAATTAATTTTAACACTTCATTTACTTGGACTTTCAAGATTCTACATTTTGAGCCTTTATGGTTTTATGTTACCATAATTTTTCCTTTGGCTTTTAAAAAATAAGCCCCTATAATTATAAAAAGCAAATTATATTTCCATGTTATGTATTTAAGACAATTTGACACATTTTCTTGGAATCAAACTGTCCTAATCAAGATATCAGTTGGTCAATCTTCTAGAAAGTATAGTGTAGGGGCGTCTGGGTGACTCTGCCTATTAAGCATCTGACATCTGGTTTCCGCTCAGTTCCTGATTTCCAGGTGGTGAGATGGAGCCCCACCTCCAGCTCGGTGATCAGGCGGGAGTCCTCTTCTCTCCCTCTTCATCTCCCTCTGCTACTCCGCCCGCCCCAGGCGTGCCTGCTCTGTCTCCCACTCTAAAATAAATAAATAAATCTTAAAAAAAAAAAAAGAAAATGTAGTTTAAATGTCCTTTTACTTACGAGCCAATCTCCAGTATTCTAGCTAATTTTTCATTCTGCACTCCCTTGGTACTTTACTAATTCTTTTTATCACATTTACCACGTTGTATTACCAATTATATATTTGGAAACAGCTCTTCAATAATAAAGATTGAATATCATTATTGTTTGTATCCACAGCACCTGCCACAGCATCTGGAATTTAGTAAGTCCACAATATATGTTTAAATGAATTAAAAATATAACTTTTACTACTCTGAAATATGAATTGAGAATAATCAATGAAATGGCATTGAATATATAACCCTTGAATACAAAACCACAAACCAGTTGTTAAAGGCTCTGTTTTTTCAGATTTATTTATTTATTTATTTATTTATTTATTTATTTATTTATTTATTTTGGAATATCATGTTGATTGATCAGGAAGAGTCTCATTCTGATTTTAGTGTGTGATTTTAGGTTTGTGAGAGACTCAGCTTCCTTTTGAAAAAGGCATAGAGACATTTCTCCTGCATTATTTAAGAACATATATTATTCTCTTTGAACTGATTCAGTGTTCAGAATAAAAATGTAGTGGAGGTGTTGATAACAAGAACATAGTCTCAGATTTTGTTCCTTGACACTTTATTTTTTTAATCAGATCGTCTTTTTTTGAGAAGATATTTCGGCCACATAATTTCTATAGTCTGTTGTTCACCTGCTCTTGATACCAACCCCCAAAACCACTATTAACAGGTCTTGGGTTCATTTCAATAATAGTACTTCGTTCTCCAGAGAGTGAAAATTAAACATGTCTGGAAAAGTTTGTCCGTTTGCAAACTTCAGGTTCCTAATATCCAGCCAAGATTTAGGGATCCAGGCTTTACCTCTACTCAAGTCTACCCTGTTGGGCTTGAAACTTGCTCTTCTAACATTGAGACAAAAACTACAAGCACTGAATAAGAAAACAGAAGAAGGAAGAAAAAGAAATAGGTTCAAATTATTTGAAGAAAGTGGAGCAAACCTTAGTTATATTACTTTTTTCTTTGCTTCCCAAGCCCACCACCATTGCCATGCATCATTATAATGAATCCTACAGAACTTTAGTCTCACAGAGACCTTTAGAATATATATATTTTAAATGCTGAGGGCGTCTTATTCAGCCCATTTAGACCCCTAGCCTTTAAATAGTTTAATGCTTCTATGGCATATAAACACCTCTATATTTTATAATAATTTTTAGATTCCATTTCTAAAACAAATAGATTAGATATGCTCTGCTGAGAGATTTTAAAGGTCCACAGAATAAATCATTGTGTCACTAGTTTTATTAAGAAGTATCACTCAACCTTATTCTTGATCATATTAGTCAACTTTTTTATGAATGATTCCAAGCTGTCACTGAACATTTTTTGTAGTGGTAAAAGTGTTAATGTATGGTGATTCTAGTACTTGAAAGTCAAGTTTTATTGAGTGGGGATTTAAATGTAAAATCCAAAAGGAGTCTTAAATAAAAATTTCCATAATTGATGTACAACTCCTATAACTTATTACTAAACAAAGATTAAAATGTTGAGTCCAGGGACGCCTGGGTGGCTCAGTTGTTAGGTGTCTGCCTTCAGCTCGGGTCATGATTCCAGGGTCCTGGGATCAAGCCCCGCATCGGGCTCCCTGCTCTGCAGGAAGCCTGCTTCTCCCTCTCCCACTCCCCCTGCTTGTGTTCCCTCTCTCGCTGTCTATCAAATAAATAAATAAAATCTTTTAAAAAAATAAAATAAAAATAAAATGTTGAGTCCAGACAATGTAAGATCAACTCAACATGGATAAAAATAATATGTCTACAGTGTTTAAAATTAAAAAAAGATTATGCAACGTGAAATTTTCTTAGTGTTATTTTTAAATGAGTTAAAAACCTTGTGGAGATGTAGTTCATGGCTTATAAAAGACCATAAAATTGAAAATGTGTCTTCAGATGTCTTGTATTAATTTACAGGACAAATAGCCTGAGTAATTTACATTGTTTAGACATTATCTGTGGTTTGAAGAAGATCCCAATTCAAAGATGAACCAAAACTATAAAAATGTCATATGTTTATTCCAGTGGGTTGGGGAGATTATGCTGAAATCTGTGAACTCAGAATGGCTTAAATTACTAAGAAGAGTTTATTTTCTAATGTAAATATTATATGTATTATTTTTGAAAAGATATTTTCTTTTTACTGTGTTTGGGGATGACTTCTTCCTAGTACCTAGTATTTCTTTTCATTTGTAAGAATCTTCAATGACTTAATATACCAGACTGCTCTCTATTTCCTCAGTCACTTCTGTCTAGGAGGAGGAAGAGTGGCTTACATGGTTGAGGAAGATACTGAGTGATCATAACCCAGCCTCTATCTCCTTCTTTCTACAGAAAGTTTCTTTCCCATAGGAAATGTGTGTTTTTCTCTGTTCCTCCATGCCCTAGAATTTTTTTTTAGAGTTTTTTTTCATTTTTTTATTTTATTATGTTATGTTAATCACCATACATTACATCATTAGTTTTTGATGTAGTGTTCCATGATTCATTGTTTGCGTATAACACCCAGTGCTCCATTCAGTATGTGCCCTCTTAGTACCCATCACCGGGCTAACCCATCCCCCCACCCCCTCTCCTCTAGAACCCTCAGTTTGTTTCTCAGAGTCCATAGTCTCTCATGGTTCATCTCCCCCTCCAATTTCCCTCCCTTCATTTTTCCCTAATTGCCCTAGAATTTAATGGGCAACATTCCCCACCCTTGTGAGATGACATAGTGCTGCAGGTGATTAGGTGAGGAGATAAGGTGTGTTGATTCTAGGATTCAGAACTGGAAAATTCACTTGCTTGTGTAACTAAGTTGTATTTTTGAATTTCTACTTTATCAGTAATAACATGGTATTTTGGTCTTTGTAGTGCCTCACTTTTATTTCTCAAATGGTTCTGAATTTCCCTAAGGAAAAAGGATGCTGTCTATTGGAATCCTCTTTGCTTTCCAGGAGAGCAGTGACAAGTTCAATGAACTTATTTACATTTTTGTATATTTTAAGTTTATTTTCTTTCACTTACGTCTTGATGTGCATGTGTATCTCTTTCCTTAAATTAACTGAATGAATAAACATTGTCAGTAACAAATGAAGAAAAAAAATATTTTGGGAGCCGTTGATGAATGTGATGAAACCTTTCAGCCAAGTTTGGGAGAAGTGGAACTGAGTGGAAATAAGAGGAAATTGATTATTGTGATCTGTTAGGGAAGGGGAGAAAATATATATGAGAAGTACTTATTGTCCAGCTAAATTCTGCTACTATAGGTAAAATTTTATGTGGCAGAGACTTGCCAGATGCTACTGAACCAGTTTACTCTTTCTGGGTACTCAGAACAAAGAAGAAGAAAAACTACCTTTCAGATAAGCTGCAGTTGTGTGAATGAGTTCTGATCAAAGGGATGAGTGAAAAGGATGTCAACTGTTCTAGGCATGCTTCTGTTCCTTTTTCAATGACTTCAATTAGCTGTTTTTCTTTATTATGTACAGGATTTAGTTTTTGTTATCCAAGGGAGAATTAGTCTAGTTAGATCTTACTCAGCCATTACCACCAGTTAACTTTTAAATGAGTTTATAGTTCATGTAAGTTGTTATTTCTAGGAAATTTCATTTTATAAATTTCGTATTATTACAGCTTTCTAGGGTTACAGTTCTGTTTAGCACTAAAAGAAGTTCATAATATATTAATATTTCATACCTGCATTTATATAATCATGAAGGTGGTTCTAATATGATATATAATCCTTTCCTACGTATGGTGAAATGGTATAAAGTGTGTATAGTGGAGTTCAAAAAATAAAAGATATCAGCAGTTGCACCAGTAATTTATTTTGCACAAGGAAATTTTGCCATGGATGCATTTTCTACAATATAAATCAAATCTCAAAAGTAAACAAGTCAAGCTCAAAAGGCATAAAACAGGATTTGAGTATACAGAGAAAAGATCTGCAAGGGATAGAAGACAAGGCTGTCCATTTTGCCATAGACAAAATCTTGGAGTTTGATAGTTATTTTCTAAATGCATTTTATACTTAAATTAAATGCCAAAGTCTTTCATCATCCTGTGTGTCTCTTGGCATAAAATCTATTTGAGAAAACAACACACATATATATTAGAATTAGAATTTTAAGTTATTCTTTTTCCATTACAAAGATGGATATTATTTCCCAGACTTGTTTACCTCTGAAATCTTATAACTACAATCTGACTTCTTTTTTTCCTCTATGAGTTTACGAAATCTGTTCTATGAAGGGTCAATTCCCTTGATAATTTTATTTATGTAGTATTTTCTTTTAAACAAATTTAATGTTCCAGGTTGACGTTACTTGATAAGGAGTACACATTATCTCTTTTGGTAAAGACTAGCTGATCTTTACAAGAATTCAGATGTTTAATCTATGACTTGTTTGTTTTTCAGAGATATCCCAATATAAGAGATAAAAAAGGGCATCTTTTAGAACTGTGTGCGTGTCTGCACTTATGTGTATTTAGAGAAAGAAAAAGAGAAAGAATGTGGTGGTGTTTGCGTAGCTTTATTTATTTACTTAGTTTGAATATTCATTAGAGATGAAACTTTGTAGTACATTAGAGTGTTATTAAGAAAAGTTCGTTGACTTAGTGATCTATACCTGGGGCTTTCTCTTCTATCTTTGTTTTAGAGAATAACTCAGAGAGTTTCTTAACTTAATCTTTAAAGTCACTGAAATAAAATCAGTGATTTTTATTGTTAATTGAATCAGTGTTAATGGAACCATTCATGTTCAGGTTTCTCTGATAAAGTAATTTGTCAATAACTCTTAATTGGAAACACAGGAAGAAATATGATTCTCTAGAAAAGAGGTAATCTATTTGCTGATGACTTTAAGAATACTAAAATAATTGTTTTTTATTTTTCTATTGTGACTAGCATGTGCTAAGTGTTCATCAAGAATTTATTATTTAACCAGAGAATTCTTAAGAACACTCTTAAGTGTTCTCTAGTTTCTACTGTTCTATCCAGTAAAAGTAGATGATCTGATCAGGGATTCTTTGATAATAATTTTTCTTAACTGATAAATACAAACCAAACTATTTGCAAAATTTCTTGCTTATGTGATATGAGTTCTAAATGGCACTTTATGTAGTCTTCTCAATATCTAACAGTAGTATGGTAGTGAGTGTGTGTCTATGTGCACATGTGGGCACGCGCTGTGCATGGGCGCACATTTTTATGCACATGGAGTATGTAAGACTTTATACAATATGTACTTTGAGGAATGGTCTGTAAAGCACCAAGAACGAAGCTCATCCATTCTCACAAAATAATATGACCTGCCTCTGTTTTACTCTGTGTTTGATTGCCTCTCTTCAAATCTCCTTCCCCTTTGACTTATATTTCTTACATACCAGAAAGCAGAATGGTAGGAGATGTTGAGAAGTGCTTTTTGCTTTTTATATCATCCTTTTCTAAGGAATCATCTTCCTCCTTTCAGAAATCCAGTAATCTTTTAAAATAATCTGTGTGAATGCTCCCGGAAATGTAGAGATGACATTATGGTTAGCTATATGACAATCAGTGGGGGCAACAGATGTCAAAGACAGCTTACCTTCATATAATAATGCTTAGATAACAATAAAGAGTTTTGTGGATTCCTTTTACATTTCTTTAGTTTATTTGTTTGTTTGTTTGGTACATCTTTAGTTGTTGTTGCAAAGCTTCATTCGAATTTAAAATCCATTTTCCCATGGATTTTCATTTTGGCTTCACGTAGTTTGAGAGATAAATTGGTAGAGTTGTTATCCACTCACCTTCCTGGTTAAACAGGTATCAGGTTTTGTAATGTAAGGGTAATGGTTCCAGTTTCTTTCAGTGTCTGAGATTAAGCTGGTAGATAGAGCCAGCAGTCTTACTAATCATATAAACCAAACTGGCCCCTGAGTTTGTGGCTAAAACACATTTACAACCACATGTTGGAGTACATCTCTGGATAACAAATTATCCCATTTAAAATGATTAAATTTCATGTTATTCATGTGTTCATTTATATGTGTATGTATGTGATACTTTAATTTTTATATTATGGTTCTCAGAGTTAAAAATATTTTTTGTTATTGAATGATGCATCCCAATCATCTTGAACAATGCCTGCTACATAATAGACAGTGCTTGTTGAATATACATAATTTCTGAAATACGGATGCATAGATCCAAGTTTAACAATAGCAACTGTGGGATTATTTAAACTTTTTCTGTTCTGCTCCTTGCTTACTCAAATGTTATTCTTTTTCTGCCAATAACATTTTTATTACATCTATAAGTGTTTTATGTAGGTAGGTAGAAAGATAAATATTGGTAGGTGGAAGTTTTAGACTTCATTTGTTAAATGATGCATACTGCCTCAGCATTGCCTTGGTGACTGAACATGGAGAAGAGACATCAATAGCAATGTGTCTACACATGAAATAAGAACACTCAGAAAGTCAGTAGGGGAAAAATCCCATTCAACCACTTACTCATTCATCCATCTCTGTCTGTGTATCTAGGTGTGCATCTATCAATCATCTGCCTATTTCTATATTTTTGTATGTATTATATAGCATAACTTCTTATTCCGTACTTGAATATGGATATATCATGTAAGTATGCATGTATATACGTATTTGTATCCTGAAAGCATTTTAAAAGGAAACTGGAGAGATTTGAGTAATGTTTTCAATGTATTAGGATAAAGAGATAGAAGAGGTTAGGGGAGTTGCCAGGCTTCTGTGTTTTTGAGGTACTGACAGATAATGAAGTTGAGCTGGGAATTCAGTTATTATCAAAGTTGGTGTGAGAGTCTGAAGAACACAGTTTCTGAACATTTCACAGCAGAATTCCTGTTCACTGATTATAAAATTGGGGAAATGTTATAACTTAATTATAAAATACTATTTCTAACTACAATAGAATGTGCATACTAGTTGGAAATGTATAATCAGAATAAACATAAGCTTTATACTTAGTGTCGATTTCACTTGAAGTAAGGTTATTTTCACCTATTGCTTGGAAACTACATCTTAAAAAAACAAATATTTATTGCATATGCATTTAAGTAACTATGTAGAGTTTTTGCCCCAAAGGGCTATTTAAACTTTTAGATAGTCACCAGAAAAATTATTTCTGAAATCAAGGAGATAAATAACACATCCCCAAAATATTTATACCTTTAATTTTTGAAATTTAATTTTTGAAAGTGCATAACTTTGAAATGTGTATCACTGAACATTAGCTATCTTTTATAGAAAGAGTCTCCTTCCTACTAGTTTAAGTCATTATAGACAAATGACTTATAATAGTGACTAGTGTTTTAAAGTCATAGGACAGAATATTTCATTCTTCTCATCTATCTGTCCAAAACAAAAGTGAAAGTTTGGTTCACAAATTAATTTAGTTCTGTTAGAGGCATGTATTTCCCCATGCTCATTGTCTTCTATTATTTATACTAGTTAGATGTCATTTATGCGATGAAGTATCTTGGACATTTTAATATGAACTGCACACTATTGTTCCAAGCATCTTTAAAGGTTCACAACCCTTTCTGACAACTTCCAAAATGTCTTTCAAATGTCTGCCACATTTGCCACATTTTAATTACACCTTTTCTGTTCTATTTTTATATAAGCTTCTTTAATCTGTTTATAGAAACGTTAAAATTCTTATCCCTACTCTAAAATCTGTATTTATAAATTCATGGACTTTGTCTCTGCCAGACACACTAGAGGACTTTTGTGTTTATTAGTCTGAAAGACCGGGCTCAAGAAAGCTCATTTTTAATGCTTAGTGTGATAAATACTTGAATTGGCAAGTACATGTCTTACCAGAAGAGTAAACTCCTTCAGGACCCATTATTCTTAGAAGCAGTGTTCTTAGAGTGATCTTAAGGAACAGTTTCTGTAAATGACTGGTGATATACTGCATATGATGCTAGTTAGAATTTATGTTGATTTGATTGTACCACAGCTTTCCCTCAGTAAAATACAGGTTTTCAGAAATACTGTTTGATCTATGTTTACAATTGAGTTTGCAAGTTTTAACTTGATGTTATGGTACATATCTTTATCACATTTTTTTCAGGTTGTGATGGAATTTTAGGGAAAACATAAGACTGTTAAACCTGCTTACATATCCAGGGGGCCTTGAAATTACCTATACATGACAGATTTATTTATTATAATCTAATACTCTATCTTTTGAGGGAAAATTTCATGTTCTGAATCCTTGTTCTATATTTTTTCCACAAAATTAAAAGCTTATGTAGTTGCTCTAATTATTGTACAAATTATTTTGTCCTTGGGATTTTTTTATCTTGTTTGGTAAAATGCAAGAGGACAAAGTAGATTATAGAATGACCAACATGGTGCCATCCTCGCCAGACCTGGGCCCATGCTCTGAGCTCTTTGCTTTATAGAAACCCCTTATTGTTCTCCTCTGGCTGTGCCTTCCCCATGGGGCAAGGAGTCTCATAAGACCAAGCAAAATTTCTCTGCTAGAAAATTAAACTCCATTAATTTTTACATTCATTCAATGAAAATTTATTGAGTGTCCAATAACCAATGACAGGGGGCTGTTATTATTTCACAGTATTAATGTCAGTTGTATTACAATAAAAAAATAAGCTGTGCTTTATAACAAATGTGTTTATTTTTCTAGGGGAAATTTTGTTGTGCCCATGTGGAGTCACAACCCCTATCCCCATTCTCTAGAACATAAGTCTGACATGCTCAAATTCCTGTCCACTTGACCCAAACTCACTTTTAGGGCCTATTTAAGTCTATTCCTCAGGTCCATCTTTCTGAGGGCAGACCTCATTGCTAGTGTATGAACATCTAGCCTGAAGGTTTCCAAGGAGTTGGCTATGTGCAGGGCATGTGTGACTGAAGCTCGGAGGTATAGGCTGAGTGTCCCATCTTCCTGTGGACAGACCACACCACAGGTATGCATACCCTGAGCTGCTTCTAAAGAATGTGAGCGGGTGATGTATGGCTGGAACATGGTGGTGTGGGCTGGATATCCATCTCTCCAAGGATAGGCCACACTACAGATGTGCCCACCCAAGCCTAAGAATTCCAAGGCATGGTTCTCTGCAAAGATGGAGTTCAGTGGTGGGATCTATGTCCACACAGAAGTGGGCATGGCCTTTTCAGAACTAGATAGAGCTGAGAGTGAATCTGGCTCTTCTTATACCATTCTGTTTGGGCAGAGAACTTGGAAAAGTTCTAGACATTTAAATCTAATCAGATTTAATCAAATTAGAGAGTAGTGTATACCAGTACCAGCATTGAGTAGGATTTGTCATGATAAAAGAATAGAACTTATTTTATTGAAAGTTTGTTAACTTGATTTATAACTTTCAAATATTTAGACTTATGATGTAGGACCTCCTATTTGTACTGCTACCCCAGACCCTACAAATGGTAGGAGTTGGTCTAGACAGTGGTTCCAAATTCTATTTTCTAATTGCAATATTCACTTTTTATTAAAGTCTCGAGTTCTTTTTATTTATAGAATCATAGATCCTACAGGGAACTTTGAGGTCATTTGGTCCACTAGTTTCCCTAGAATAGAAAATCACTTTGTGGAATCATGCTTTAATATGCCTCAGTTTTAATATGTTTAGACATAGTCATCTTAACAACTTACGAAGCAGTGCTCCCAATTATTTCTTTAATTTAAATTTAAAAAATAATTTTTAAGGTTTAGTTGTGTTCTTTTTTCCCTCCATTTATTCAGTTGAAATAGGGCTCAGTGTCCCTATTGCCCAGCCTAAGCCAAGAATCAGTGCTGGAGTCATCTTGTCCGCACTGAGACTTTCCTCTGGGGATGAGAATTTACTGATTACTCTTAGTTAGACTGCGCACAATTTATGTATTTTTATACACACCATTCATTTTTACATTCATTCTGTGAAGATTTATTGAGTGTCTAATATCCAAGGACTTTTTTCATTCCTTAGCTTAGAAAAGATTCTCGGAATGTTGTCATTATTTCAAGCATCAATTTCAGTTTTACTAGAATAAAAAAAATAAGCTGTGCTTTATAAAAATGTTATTTATTTTTCTAGGGGAGAAAATTTGTTTGATGACTAAGAAATTTCTCATTCAGGCATTGCATCTTCCTTAAATTTATTTTATTAAAAACTTTGCTGATTTGGAAGAATAATGTAGGGATACTCTCTCTTTCAAAGAATTTATGATGGGGAAAAAAAGGTAGATTGTTAAGAGAATGTAAATGTCAAAATGTAATTGATACAGAAAACCCTAAGGAATCTACACAAAAATATTAGAACTAATAAAAATATATATATATAAAGGTTGCAAGATACATGATTATCCAAAAATAAACTTATTTCTATATCAAAGTTGAAGAATCCAAAAATGAGTTAAGAGAATAACTCCATTTACAATAGCATAAAA
The DNA here is from genome assembly GCF_011800145.1 of Mirounga leonina. Taxonomy (NCBI): domain Eukaryota; kingdom Metazoa; phylum Chordata; class Mammalia; order Carnivora; family Phocidae; genus Mirounga; species Mirounga leonina. The sequence continues at coordinate 24,396,117 of NW_023270807.1, read as the reverse complement.
GGGAATAAAATACTTAAGACTGAAGTTAACAAAATGTGAGGATTGCATGCTGAAAATTACAAAACATTGTTGAAAGACATTAAAGACCTAAATAAATGGAAATGCATCATTTTCATGATTTGAAAGAGTAAATTATTAAGATGACAAAGTTCCCTTATTGATCTACAAACTCAATGCAACTCCTATCAAAATGCTAGCTGTTTTCATGCTTGTATAAACTGGCAAGCTAACCCAAAAATTCACATGAAAATCCAAGGTACCTAAATAGTCAAACCAATCATGGAAAAGAGGAACAAATATGGAGAATTCATACTTCTTGATTTCAAAGCTTACCCACAAAGTTACAGTAATCAAAACAGTGTGGTGTTGACATAAGGATATGTGATAGATCAATGGAATAGATTTGAAAGTCCAGAAATATGCCTTCACATCATAGTCAATTGATTTTTGACAAGGGTGCCAAGAACATTCAGTGTGGAACAGATAGCCTTATTAAAAAAATGGTGTTGGGACATCTGGATATGCACTTGTAAAAGAATAAAGTTGGACCCCTACTTCACACCATACAAAAAAAAAAAAAAAAAAAAAAAAGAATTCAACATGGAATAAAGACCTAAATTTAAGAGCTAAAATTATAAAATTCTTATGGGAGTAATTTTTGTGACCATGGATTAGGCACTGGATTCTTACATATGACACAAAACTTAGATGACAAAAAAAAAAAAAAAGAGGATATATTAGACTACATCAAAATTAAAACTTGGGTGCAAATGATACCATCAAGGAAGTAAAGAGAAAATGTAGAGATTAGGAGAAAATTACTTGTCTAATAAGGAACTTCTATCCAAGAATGTAAAGAATATGTATAACTCAATAATAAAAAGATAATCCAATTAAAAATGTGCAAGGGATTTTAGACATTCCTTCATAGAATATATGCAAATTACAAGCGATCACATTAAAAGATGCTCAACATTATTAGTTATTAAAATGCAAATGAAATTCATAATGAGATACAACTTCACACACAGTAGGATGGCTAAAATAAAGATAGACAGTAACAAGTGTTGATGAAGATGTGGAGAAATTGGAACCCTCATGCATTGCTGGCAGGATTTTAAAATGATACAGTAACTTTGGAAAACAGTTCGGTGGTTCCTCAAATGTTAAGCAGATAGCTATTGGATGACTGAATAATTCTAGGAATCTATCCAAGAGAACTGAGCACATATATCCCCACAAAAACTTGCACACAAATGATCAAAATAACATTATTTATCAAACCAGGAGAAACAACCCGGATGCCATTCACTTGATGAATGGGTAAACAAAATGAGGTATATCAATACAACTTAATATTATTTGGCTTTTGAAAGGACTGATACATGTTACAAAATAATCTTGAAAACATGGTAAGTGAAAGAAGCCAGACCTAACAGAGTACATTTTTGTGCAAAGTTTATTTTTTTATGCAAAGTTTAGAATAGGCAAATCCATAGAGACAGAACGTAGATTAGTGGTTGCCAACAGCTGCAGTCAGAGGAGCATAAGTAGTGACTGCTAATGGGCATGGGGTTTATTTATTTCTTTTTTTTTTTTTGGTGAATGAAATGTTTTAAAATTTGATAGTGGTGATGGTTTCACAGCACTGTCAATATATTTTAAAAACCCCAATGAATTGTAACTTTAAGAGTTAATTTGTAGAAATGGAACAAATAACCCTAAAATTTGTATGGAACCAGAAAAGACCCCATATAGCCAGAGGAATGTTGAAAAAGAAAAGCAAAGCTGGTGGCATCACAATTCCAGACTTCCAGCTCTATTACAAAGCTGTCATCATCAAGACAGTATGGTACTGGCACAAAAACAGACACACAGATCAATGGAACAGAATAGAGAGCCCAGAAATGGACCCTCAACTCTATGGTCAACTCATCTTCAACAAAGCAGGAAAGAGTGTCCAATGGAAAAAAGACAGTCTCTTCAACAAATGGTGTTGGGAAAATTGGACAGCCACATGCAGAAGAATGAAACTGGACCAGTTCCTTACACCACACACAATATTAGGCTCAAAATGGTTGAAAGACCTAAATGTGAGACAGGAATCCATCAAAATCTTAAAGGAGAACACAGGCAGCAACCTCTTCGACCTTAGCCTCAGTAGCTTCTTCCTAGAAACATCGCCAAAGGCAAGGGAAGCAAGGGCAAAAATGAACTATTGGGACTTCAAGATAAAAAGCTTTTGCATAGCAAAAGAAACAGTCAACAAAACCAAAAGACAACCAACAGAATGGGAGAAGATATGTGCAAATGACATATCAAATAAAGGGCTAGTATCCAAAATCTATAAAGAACTTATCAAACTCAACACCCAAAGAACAAATGATCTAATCAAGAAATGGACAGAAGACATGAACAGACATTTTTCCAAAGAAGACATCCAAATGGCCGACAGACACATGAAAAAGTGTCTCAACATTGCTCGGCCTCAGGGAAATCCAAATCAAAACCTCAATGAGATACCACCTCACACCAGTCAGAATGGCTAAAATTAACAAGTCAGGAAACGACAGATGTTGGCAGGGATGCAGAGAAAGGGGAACCCTCCTACACTGTTGGTGGAAATGCAAGCTGGTGCAGCCGCTCTGGAGAACAGTATGGAGATTCCTCCAAAAGTTGAAAATAGAGCTGCCCTATGACCCAACAATTTTACTACTGGGTATTTACCCCAAAGATACAAATGTAGTGATCTAAAGGGGTATGTGTACCCTGATGTTTATAGCAGCAATGTCCACAATAGCCAAACTGTGGAAAGAGCCAAGATGTCTATCGACAGATGAATGGATGAAGAAGATGTGGTACACACACACACACACACACACACACAGGAATATTATGTAGCCATCAAAAGGAATGAGATCTTGCCATTTGCAACGACGTGGATGGAACTGGAGGGTATTATGCTGAGTGAAGTAAGTCAATCAGAGAAAGACATGTATCATATGACCTCACTGATATGAGGAATTCTTAATCTCAGGAAACAAACTGAGGGTTGCTGGAGTGGTGGGGGGTGGGAGGGATGGGGTGGCTGGGTGATAGACATTGGGGAGGGTATGTGCTATGGTGAGTGCTGTGAATTGTGTAAGACTGTTGAATCACAGACTGGTACCTCTGAAACAAATAATACATTATATGTTTAAAAAAAGGAAGATAGTAGGAAGGGAAAAATGAAAGGGGGGAAATCGGAGTGGGAGAGGAACCATGAGAGACTATGGACTCTGAGAAACAAACTGAGGGTTCTAGAGGAGAGGGCGGTGGGGGGATGGGTTAGCCTGGTGATGGGTATGAAAGAGGGCACGTACTGAATGGAGCACTGGGTGTTATACGCAAACAATGAATCATGGAACACTACATCAAAAACTAATAGTGTAATGTATGGTGATTAACATAATAAAATAAAAAAATGTAAAATAAAATTAAAAAATAAAAGTTAATTTGTAACTTTCAATTTTATGGTATGTGAATTATATCTGAAGGTTTTAAATAGATATAGATATAGATGTAGACTTATATAGATTTATAAATAGATTTATATTTATATTTATAATAGATATCTCTATATATGTAATATTTATACATCTAATATCTATATAGCTAATATCTATATCTACAACTATATCTATCTAGATATACCTCCTGCCGAAAAATGTAATTCACAGAATCCTGTCTAACTCACCTACCTTGTCATGAGGATACAAAATAAGTTTCATTTGTAAAATATTTTTCTGACACAGGAATATTTCCTCTTTTACCACTGCTGAGACTCCCAGGTGAAGATACCAAGTTTCAGCTATCTAAACAGTCAGGTTCAATCTGTGAATAACCAACATAAATAAATGCTGTGCAGGATAGAGTGCCTTAGGCTCTCCCTTATCCTGTTGACTCTTCCTTTAGCTATAGTTCTGATGAGTCTCCAGTTTAAGACCATAGTGTAAGCATGGTGCATTTTCCTACAGGTAGACTAATGGACATCAAGAAATACAATAACAGCAATAAAAGTATATCAGGTAATATTCTAAGCAATTTAATTGTTATCACCATTAACACCAAGACAGAAGTGTGAAGTAATAATATTTTTATCTCCATTTGATAGATGAGGAAAATAGGGCCCTGTTTCTTAGGGCACTCTTAACCATTATAATACAGGATTGTGAGCAATAGTGAAACTGCCAAGTAAAAATGGAGAAGAGATGAAGTTAAAAAAGAGAAAATATCTCAAGTCAAGTTAACCTCAAGTTTTTTAAATCAAGGACCAAATAATTATATTGAACCTGTCTACCCTGTAGACATCACGTTCTATTTTTGCATGATAAAGTTAGACTCAACACATAGCAGAATTGGAAGAGCCCTTCAGATTCATTAAGGAAAAACAATTATCATTTGCTGATAATGAAACTTGGAACTAAAAGTGTAAATGGACTTGCACAAGGTCAAGTAATGAAGTAGTGGTACATGTTAGTAATAATGATGGTGGTAATTCCGAGTTTATAATCACATGGGTGTGATAAAATGGGTATATTTTAGCTATCTATGTTTGGCATGGGAATAGTAATGAAACATGGACTTCATGGTCTAGGAAATTGTCAAAATGATAACATGTGACAAAGAGAAATTAGAAGCTTTTCAACTCTTATTTATGTCTTCATGTATTGAAAAGGAAAATGTCTGTCTGACAGTGTGACAAGGGGAGTGCAATACAGTGACAAAGTAGAAAGAAAATAGCAGACATTACACCTTGGGTTCCTCCTGAGTAGCTGGTACAATTGTGTCTGTTAAGGAGAGAGATCTCAAGATCCAGATTTCCAAGTCTACAATCAGCCACCTGTTCCCACTGCATGTTCCTGAATGAGCAATGAAGAGTGATTGTTTCCTGGGACTTTGCCACAAAACACATTCTGCTTTATCATATGATAAGCTGTGCCATTTGTGAGACCTATGGAATCTATGGCGATTAAATTCAGACCGCGTGCCAACCAGACACTGGTACATTTTCCTTAGCGACAGAGAATTCATTTCTCAAGGATTTACTGCTTCGTTGGTGAGGAGAGGCAGAGGAAGGCAGACTCAAAGAAAATAAAGCATTTCGCACTACATCTAAAGAGCAGCAACCAAAGAGAGGCCCTTAGTGTGTATTGTGTTCAGGACCACAACGTGGTGGTAAGAGGCCCGTTCATAAGATGAGAACAGTCTATTTTATCGTATCATTTCCTTGGGAATAACTAAAAAGAGGAATAGGAAGAACAAATGGAAAGTAGATCATCTTTCAGCACTATAGAAACTTTGTTTTTAATATGGCCCCTCATTGTTTAACTTTGATTTAGCAGAGGAATTTCTTTCTTTAGAATTGGTTAAAGATGATTGGGGTAAAGGGAAAAGGTTGGTAAATTTTTCCTAGAGAATGGAAATTACCACAAACACCAAGTCCCTAAATTACATTTTGTCCAATTTTTAAAACAACTCAACAAAGTAGGAATATATATGTGTGTGTGTGTGTGTGTGTGTGTGTGTATAGCTTCCAATTTATATTTATGCCATTTGTAAATACTGCATATATATTTAATAAACTCGATTTGCCTTTGATAGTATGACTTACTAAAATATACAAATAAGAAATTAGGCATGATATGAACAAGAATAAAATAAGTGTTGTTTCACTGTGATACTTGCAATTATTGGTCACTAGATAATTAGCAATTGAAGATAGAATGTTACTTCATCTTTTTGTCCTTCCCAATAACTTACACACAATAAGACACTCTCTGTAACATTTGCTGAGTGAACAAGTATTGGACGAAGTAATTGTGCCCTGGAACATGATGAATGTGAAGCAGGTCATATTCAGTTCTATTTAAATACCTTCTGCTATTGGCATATTAGGAATTTTTAACTTGAGTGAATAATAGCTCACCTTTATTCAATTCAGGAAAATTGATTTTCAAACACAAGGAATACCTAATGTAATTAGACTTTTGAACATCTTGAAAATAAATTAATACAAATTCAAGCACATCTGGGTGTAGTATTTCTGTAAAATTAGTCTAAATGGTGAATAAACGCTGATTTAGATAATTATCACAGTAAAAGTAGACTCAGGAAAAGGCCTTTTAATTTGAACTGAATGAATGCAAGTTGAGCTGCTGATTTTAAATGTGTTGTTTTCTTTTTATTAAGATAGTATATCTCCAGGTATCTTTGGCAAAAGTAAAGTCTCATTTTTTCCCCACAAACATAGGAGGTATGTTCTACTCATGCTCTAGAAATAAATGTAGTTGAATATAAATATAAGAAAATCAGAAATAACAGTTATGACTACACGCTGTTCCCACTTAACACTAGTAATACATTTAAAAAGAAATACATTGAATATAAATGCTGAGTCCTCGTTTTCCAGTATTTTACGTGAGAACATTATAATGCATAACATATCAACTTAAAAGCTTTAACCAATTTTCTAAAATATAACCCAAATTATAGCTAAATAGCAATATATAAGTAACAATAAGTCATATTTGGTTGTAACATGCTTAAAATATCACTTGATTACTAAACAAACTTCTACCTTCAAAATAATCCAGTTTTTAGACCTCTACGTCTAATACCTTAGCCTTCATCATATCCCACCTGATCTATGTCTCACAACTGGTCTCCCTGCCTCCTCTCTGGCCATTCTACATAGGACTGCTGAATAGTCTCTTAAGAACACAAATCAGATCAAAACTGTGGTAAAATTCTTCAAACCCTTTGCATCACACTTAAAAGAAAATAAGAATTCTATGTCATGGTGTATCATCTATTGTTTCATAATAAACGAACTCAAAATATAACAGCTTAAAATGACAAACATTTATTATCTCACAGTTTCTGTAGGTAAGGAATTTGTGAGAAGCTCAGATGGGTGGTTCTGGCTCAGGGTCTCAGAAGAAATTGCAGTCATCTGAAAGTTTTACTAGGGACAGAGCATCTGCTTCCAAGCTGGCTCCTGTGTATTACTATTAGCTACAGGCATCCAGAACATGGAACTCTACCTAGGGCTAGTTGAGTACTCCCATGACAGGGCAGCTAATTCCTCTAGACACATGATCCAAGAAAACAAGGAGGAAGCCACAGTTTTTTATGATGTAGTCTTTGAAGTCATACACCATCACTTCTGCCATATTTCATTCATTAAAATTGTGTTACTCCATCCACACGCAGACTACAAGGCCTTCATGATATTAGTCCTTCTACCTCTCTCACCTTATCTGTACTGTCCTTGTGACAGTTGGTCAAGTATGCCAAATTCATTGCAGTTTTAGATGCTTTGCACTTGCTGTTCCCTCTGCCTAGCAGACTCTATTCCTAGATGTTCATGAATTTAACCCCTTACTTAATTCAGGTCTCTGATCACGTATTACCTTCTTAAAGAGACCTTTCTTAATCACCTTTATCTAAATATCACACCCTTCTCACCATTTTCTGTGTCATTATGTTTCTTTGAAATATTTATGCCCACCCAGATTCTGTCATAATTTACTTACTCACTTACTTTCTACTTCATTTGTCTGTAAGAGTCAAGAGGGCAGGGATTCTGTCTGTCTGCATTACCACGGTGTGTCTAGTTCCTAGAATGGGGCCTGCCACACAGTAGGCTCTCAGTAAATACTTATTGAATGAAGGGGCTAATGGGTGAGAAGATGAATGATTGATTTCATGGCTAAGAACCAGCAAGCAGAAATATGTATCCTGCATTTGTTTTGTTGTGTGCAACTTTGTGTGTGTGTAACTTAGCAAGAACTAAAATCAAAACATTGAATGCATTCAAAGAGGGACAAATCCAAGATTGTGCATGGATATATTTGGAATGAGTAGCAATAAAATATTCTATTCCTTTAAAAGGCATTAATTTTAAACCTTGAGACTTTGTGTCTGGCAGTTAACAAGGTTGAAAAATTAAAATAAACTTGACCTCTTGCCTTTTGTGAAGTACGACCGCTTAGTGTCAGGTGATAATACTATCCAAAAGTTTCAACTATTTTTGATGAGGTTTCAACAAATTAATTCTATACCCTATTCTTACTATAGCTATGGGATTATGTTTCTCATTCTTTTTCATTTTGTTCTGTTTCTCATTTAAATCCACACATATGACATTTTTAAACATATACATGATGATATTAATCTGGTAAAGGAAACAAATGTAAATCATGGATGTGCCCTCAATAATTCATAGTCTACCTAAAGACTAGGTGTAATCATGTGACAGCATTGGCTGTCATGATCTTTTTTTTAAATAAAGATTTTATTTATTATCTTAGAGATAGAGAGAGTGCGAGTGCAGGGATGGGCAGAAAGGGAGAGCGAGGAACAAGCAGACTGTACTGAGCATGGAGCCTGAAATGGGGTTCATCTCACAACCCTGAGATCGTGACCTGAGCTGAAACCAAGAGTTGGATGCTTAGCTGACTAGCCACCCAGGCACCCCTATCGTGATCTTTTAATGATGGAAAAGAAAAGAGTTCAGTGAAACCTGATGTCCAGCCATCAAACACAAGTAATAAGATTAGAAGAGCTAATAATAATAGCTCTTATTATGTGTCAGGAACTATACCAAGTTATTTTGGATAACTTGCTTGACTCATTTAATCCTCACAACAGTTTTATAAGGATATTATACCCATTTTACAAGCAAACAGTGTGGCACAAAATTTTTAAGTAAACTAAGTGAACTCAACTATTCCATGTATGGGATCATTGCCTAGCACATAGAAAATTTTTAGAAAGCAATAGGTGTCATCACTCTTGATGCCATGTGTTCTACAACTAATAAGTAACAGATACAATACTATATTTTGAAGTCTGTGATCTTGAGAATATACTAGGATGCACTTGCTAAGATTTGGTTCTCATTTTAGGGTGGGTTGGAGGGTGGGAGGAGGGAACAGATGAAGCCCAGAATGCTTACATGACTTGTCCAAGTCCATAGAGTTAGGTAGGGTGTGGCCTTGTGTTAGGACTGAAAGGTAGTACTGTTGAATATGTAATACATGACTTGAAAGGTAAGAGTTCACAAAGAGAGAAATCCCTGTAAGTTATTCTCTACTCCATGGGGGAGAGGAACTGTGAGCTGAGACTTACAGTGGTTGGAATTTGGAAAAGCAGTCAGGAAAGGGGGGCAGGTGGGTATCAGTTTCACACTTTTAGTGGGTTCAGGGTGTTAAAATGAATTAGTAGTTAAAATAGTTCGTTGTCTATGGTTAATCTTGTTGAAAACAAGTAGTTGGGTTATTTATTTATTTATTTTTAAGTAGGCTTCACACTGGGCATAGAGCCCAACATGGGGCTTGAACTCACGACCCTGAGACCAAGACCTGAGCTGAGATCGAGAGTCGGACACTTGACTGAGCTACCAGGCAACCCTGGGCTGTTTTTATTTTTTATTTTTTTTTTAAAGATTTTATTTATTTATTTGACAGAGAGAGACACAGCGAGAGAGGGAACACAAGTAAGGGGAGTGGGAAAGGGAGAAGCAGGCTTCCCGCGGAGCAGGGAGTCCGATGCAGGACTCGATCCCAGGACCCTGGGATCATGACCTGAGCTGAAGGCAGTCGCTCAACCAACTGAGCCACCCAGGCACCCCCTGGGCTGTTTTTAAATCAAGTTTTACTTTTTCTGTTTCTGTTTCAATTATCAAAATAATTACTTTTGTAGGTACTTAAATTATTTGCAGAACTTTACTACTGATTTATCATTACTGGATCTGAAATAGTTATTCAGGCCTTCAATAAAAAGGAAAATATCATTCCATGTTTCGGAACATCCTCCCATTCCTTAAGACCTTTTGGAATTGGACTACTATTTACTAGCCCTGCTGACCTTGATTCTGAGAGATCCATTATTTGCAACATCTCTTTTGCTAACATCATTATTCACACATAAGCTTCCCTTCTTATTATTTAAGCTCTGTTTTGTAAGAAATTACCCATTTCATTTTTCCTTGGTGGGAAACACAGATTTAGGGCATAATTTCTTTGTTTACCTTGTTAGTCATTGGGCTAAGTTCAGGGTCTGTGAAAAAGAGTGAAATAAATCTACTCAGACATTAAAATATAGAGGGAGACAGATTATAATATGAAACATTATAATATCAAAACAACATCATAATTATTGCCAGTGAAGTGTACACAAAATGCTAATTCCCATAACATCATCATTTGATAGATTTACTTTCCTTTAAAAAAAAGGAACTAAGGCTAATTTGCTTAAGATTGTGTAGCTACCAGGTGACAAACCTGCTTTTAACATTCAGAGTTAATGCCAAAGACCTTAGAGAAATTTTGCATTAGTAGAGATTGTTGGCTTAATAATTAATTATTAATACTGAATAGTAATTAATTTTAAAATAAAGTGGTATTTATCACTTATTTCTGAGGTGGATTTGAGGCAGCTTATAATAAAGCATGTACAAAATAAGGATAAAATGCTATCACAAATTAAATAATCAAAAAGTTGTAAAGAGGGTGAAAAGGAAAAAAAATTACACAAGAAATCCTTATCCCAGGCAAGTTAGAAGAAAGTGAGTTTTCCCCTAAAGACCATCAGCTCTGCGCTGCCTGGAAGCAGGAAAGGCAAGACATAAACCTTAATTACCCCCTCCCCAGAAGATTTATATGAGGACAAGTTGCTAAAAGGTATTTTTTCTAAAGATTTATTTATTTATTTTGGCATGAGCAGGAGGGAAAAGAGAGACAGAATTCCAACCCCAATGTAGGGCTCTATCTCATGACTCTGAGATCCATGACCTGAGCTGAAACCAAGAGTTGGATGCTTAACCAACTGAGCCACACAGGTGCCCCATGATAAATGGTATTTTTAAGCCATTTTAAGTCTGGCTCCTTTTTTTTTTTTTAAATTTTTGTTTACATTATTAAATGTAAGGCTACACTAAGAACTGCTCTTCTCGAATTTTTAAATCCCCCTTTTTCCTATTGTTTTCCTTCTTGTATTTATAGTATACGCTACATTAGCTCTTTGAACTCCTGTTTATTTGAAAAGGGAGATAATTGTTACCCATGGAGTTATGCTGCTAAAAAAAAATTACATATGTCAAAGTAACATTGATATTTCTTCACCCTTTCTTTGAAACTGAAATTTGAAAGCATGTATCTTTCTGATCAATATCAATGAAGGAAAATTTGTGCTAAATCATTTCCTCAGATCTTTTATTATTAATGTTAAGTTTATGTTTCAAAACAAACAGTTGTTATTTATGGTATATTTAGCCATTCATTCTAGACTTAAATTTTTAGAATTTGAAATGCTGGACTCCTACTGCATTATAGATTACTGATGTCTGAGATTTTACATGGGGGTTTCTAAAAGGAAGACGAAAATTACTCTATATTGCACTCTTTCATTCTATTAACATTAATTGATAAAAGTTTGGTTCTGTATTCAAATACAAACAGCAGAAAACATTTTTACTTAGAAACTTAAAGGGTATAATTTGAAGGTGAAATAAGTAGGATAACTTTTGCTCAGTTATATTATGCAAGTCTAAGTTGTTCATGCCCCATTTATAATAAGGACTTCTAATCACTAGGCAATTGAGCATTTTTGTATTATAAAATCTTTTCAGAAAATATCCATAAATAAAATAATTTTTTACAACCTCTTATTGACTTTTGGTTTTAGACAAAGCATAAATTTCAAAATAACTCAATACTGGCATCATTCCCCATTGTTATATTTAAAGGTCATTTACATTTTATGGACAATAACTTGTTTTCTTCCCAGACTAATTCCATGTTCTTTGCTTCAATATATTATACAATTATACCTTGCATATAAATGTCCTTTTCTCTCAAATTGCATTAAAAATTATTTTCAAAGTCTATTTGGAAATTAAATATATCTTGATTCTTTAAAATTTCCCTAGAACTAGAAGTTACTTGAATTTTAGAATTATAAGTACTCGGAAGAGCATGTATTTCACTCTATAAAAAAATTTAGGCACAAAAATAATTTAAGCATAACCATGCTCTATGTAATTTGTTTGACTAAGAACATATTTATTATTATTTAGTATATAGTTCTAAGAAGATTAGTTATATGATTTCTTGGTGAAAATAAATCAGCACATATACAAACACACACAATCAATGTTATTGCTAGGAACACTTATCTAGGGACTGTCCTTTATTTTTCTCTCCCTCCCCCTTCACTTCCTATCTACAGTTAGGAAAGGATGTCTTACCTTCAAGATTTATCCCAAGTCTGGTTACTAGTGACTCTTCAACCTCAATCTTGTATGCTAAGTCTCCCTCATTATTTCTGGGCTTTTACTCTTTTCCTTCTATACTTAATCCTCCACACATGAGGTAGACTATAATTCAGGAGTATTTATTAAATTAATGAAAGAATAAGGTCATTACTCACATTGATTATCTTTGATAGAATATCTGACATTCATCGTAAAGTCCCTTGATCATGCAAAGCATGTTCTCTCTGAAATGACTGGGAAATAAGGAATTTATTTTAGAAAGATCACTTAAAATATGCTAATGCCCAATTTTAAATTTGGTTTTAAGAGAAAAGTTCATTTATATTAAATAACTAATTTTTCATGAAACAAGTAATTGTGATTTCTCTGTTATTGTGTAATTTTATGTCATTTATATTTAAAAATATGAATCTCTATAATGTGCAAGTTACAAAAATAAATTTAACCACAATAAAATAACTTGTGTAAAGCATTGCTATACAGATGCAGCTTAACACATCAATTTTATGGCTACTGATGTTTCTAAAATCTTAAGCCAACTGTATTCTGGAGGTCAGAAAAATGCTAGATAGAAGTGTATGGGAGACTATTGTTAAAAACTCAACACACCCAGTTTAGAAAGTATGAATTACGGCGGTGCCTGGGTAGCTCAGTTGGTTGAGGGATGGGCTCTTGGTTTTGGCTCAGGTCATGATCTCATGGGGAGTAAAATACAGCCAGCCTGGGCTCCACACTCAGTGGGGAGTCTGCTCAGGGATTCCCTCCCTCTACCCCTCCCGCTGCTGGGGTGTGTGTGTGTGTGTGTGTGTGTGTGTTTGAGCATACACATGCACGCTCTCAAAGTGGATAAATACATCTTTAAAAAAGAAAGTATGAATTATGACTTCAGAAAAAAATCATATGTATTAAGAAAGTGACTGGAATATGGAGGTATAAATTCAGATATTCAAATAGAATCCCCTTCACTGAAATTTTACTCATATTTTCAGAATGAGTTTAATCTAAACTTTAAACGAATTGACATTGTTTATGCTTGGGGCTATAGAATATTCTAAACTACAAACATAGGGAAGATATTAAAAATATTTTTAAAAATATTGGCAAAATGAAAAGCCATTCTTGATACGTAAGAATTACAGAATATGATTCTTCATCTAGCCAGTTGCATTCCCTATTTCTCTTTAATGCTTTCTTAATCTGGAGATCAATTTCTGGCTCCCTCTTCAGTCAAATTTTGCCTTATGGGTCTAGTGCAAACATTGCTTTGGTCCTTTTAAATTTAATATATAGTAATGAGAATAATAATAAAAACAACAATGCTTTTGACAGACACTTTTCTAAGCACCTTGCTCATATAACTTAGTTAATCCTTACAATACACCAAGAATTCTTTCCTAATTTCTAGGTGTCAAACTAAAGCAGACATATGCGGCTCATATTCTAAAGCCAGAGTTTTTTGTCTCGCTTTCTGTTTTTGGGGTTGGTTTTTTGTTGTTGTTGTTTTTTAAGCCAGAGTTTTAACCACTGTCTGGAACTAATTTTTTAGCAATTATTTCTAGTCCATTAAATCTTGCATTATTGTTGGCACCTGTCAGTCTTAAAATCAGTCTCTCTCTCTTTCCTTCTCTTTTCCACCCTTTTCCCCTCTACTTCTCCTCCTCCTTCTGCCTATCCCTCTCCCTCAGATCAGAAGATTGAGCTAGTCACAGTCCTCAATTCAGGTGACATTATCATACAGTTCTTTTATGAAACAGTTTCTTGAATTGTAGTTTTTAGTGTTTCTTCAGTTTTATTGCTTTAGTCTTCAACTTCTCGAAGCTCCAGGTATTTGTACCTTGGTCATCATTACCTGTCTTTTACAGCTTTCATTTTCTCTCAAATCTTTTTAACTTTCTGGTTTTATAGTAGTGCTTAATTCTTTCCTCTGATTTTATTTCTCTTGTCTATTTAGTCTTGTTTTATTTCTAGTTTATTTTTCATTTATGTACTAGACTCTTTCTAGTTCATTCCTGAGCTCTGATAGCACTTTTTACAAGTTCCTCTAATTTATTGGTTCTTACATAACCCATCTATTTCTGATATATACCCCTCTTTTATTACTTTTGTAATTCCACTTTCTTCCCATCATTTAATATATTTTTCTGATTTGTTATCATGTTTCTCTCCTGCTTTCACTTTCTTTTTTTCTTTTTTTGATGGTTTTGAGACATAAGAAGTTTTTTTTTTTTTTTTAAAGATTTTATTAATTTATTTGGCAGAGAGAGAGAGACAGCGAGAGCGGGAACACAAGCAGGGGCAGAGGGAGAAGGAGAAAAAGGCTCTCTGCTGAGCAGGGAGCCCTATTCGGGGCTCGATCCCAGGACCCTGGGATCATGACCTGAGCCGAAGGCAGACGCTTAATGACGGAGCCACCCAGGCGCCCCCTGCTTTCACTTTCTGTCAGTATATTATTTAGTTCATTTTCCTTTTTTTGTTTTCTTATATAATACACTTGTATGAGTTTCAACACAATCTGTTTCTCTTTTTAATGTTTAGATGAGAAATTTTGCCTGTGTTCAGCTAGGGTGTTGTCCTTGCCTTATGCTCCATTAGGACTTGGCTTGAAGCAGTTTTTCCCTCTCAGGAAGGGACTTAAAGAAAGACATGTTTGTTCTCTAAGATCCTGGAGTGCTTTTGCTACTATAGCACTGCCAGCTTTTTCTTGCGCGTTGTATAGTCTCCATCGTTTAGCTTTTTCCATGGTTTACTTCACAATCACTCATCCTTTGGCGCTTGTGTAGTCTTGTCCCAGTTTTATGTTTTTCTTTCTTTTTTTTCTTTTCAGATCACCGAGAATTCTACATTATAGTTCATCTCTTCTTTTGAGGATAAATACTTGCTCGAAATTTCTGTGTTCTAGGACTCTTGGGGCCATCTAAATTTTCCTTTTTCATTTTTCCACAATCTACCTCACAGGACCCAGTAGAGTTCCTACTATTTTCAGTGTTTTCAGAAGCCCACTTTTTATATAGGGTTCTTGTAGATCATCTGGATTATGGGAATATTTTCAGAGTTTAGTTTTTTTTTTCTTTTATTATCCCAGGCATTCGTCTTTTAAAAGAAAGAGAAAGTAATATCAAAGTAAAAGACTGGCTCTGCCATCTGGACGTTTTTAAAAGTGGTATTAAACACTAAACAACATTTTGAGAATAAGGAAATGAAATTGCAGAAATTCTGCAAAGAAATTATAATTGAAGCACAACTAATCAGAATAGACAGGCATAGCTAAAGAAGTTTTCTAAAGAAAATTCATAGTATTAAATACTTCTATCAGTAAAAATATTAAAAAAATAAATGAATTAAATATGCAAATTCAAAAGTTTTAAAAAATAAAATAAACCAAGAAAAAGCACAATTAAGAAATTATATGCCCAAAGAAAATGAGGGAGAAGTGAGGCAAAAGCAGAACTAAAAATGCCCTTCAAAATATCTTCTTACCTGAAATCTACAAAAATCACTAACCAATATGAAGGAAGATGCAAATAAGAAGAAGGAATCTTGTGTTTGTGAATTGGAAGACAATATTGATAAGATGTCCATAATACCCTAAGAAATCTACAGATTCAGGGCAATCCCTATTATATCCTAAAGACATTTTTTTTTGCAGAAATAGAAAAAAAATTCCAAAACGTATATGGAATCTCAAGAGACTCCAAATAGCCAAAATAATTTTGAAAGAGAAAGACAAAGTTGGAAGCTTCACACATCCTGTTTTCAAAATATGACATTATAAAAAATTATATATTATGTATAATACATTATATACCACATCTTCTTTTTCCGTTCATCAGCCAAAGGACATTTGGGCTATTTTCATAATTTCATAATTTGGCTATTGTAGATAATGCTGCTATAAATATCAGCGTGCATGTATCCCTTTGAATTAGTATTTTTGTATTCTTTGGGTAAATACCTAGTAGTGCAATTGTAGGGTACTTCTATTTTTAACTTTTTAAGGAATCTCCATACTGTTTTCCAGAGTGGTTGCACCAGTTTACATCCCCACCAACAGTGTAAGAAATAAACAAGGAGAGAGGCAAACCAAGAAACAGACTCTTAACTATAGAGAACAAACTGATGGTTACCAGAGGCGACATGGGTTTCCAACCCATGGGTTAAATAGGTGATGGGGATTAAGGAGTGTGCTTCTGATGAGCACTGGGTATTGGATGGAAGTATTGAATCACTGTATTGACACCTGAAACTAATACTGCAGTGTATGTTAACTAACTGGAATTTAAATAAAAACTTAAAAAACAACCCCCCCCCCAAAAAACCCCAAACATATATATAATATATGATATATTACATATATCATATATCATATATATGGTATATTGCATATATCATATATATGTATATGTATATATGTAATATATATAATATATAACACATATATATATAATACAATGCAACAGTAATGATGACAGTGTGGTACTGGCATAAAGACAGAAATATAGACCACTGACACAAAAATAGGGCCCAGAAATTACCCTTGTGTATATGGTCAAATATTCTTCAACAAGGGTGCCAAAAACACAAAGGGGAAAGGACAGTCTCTTCAAAAAAAGTGTTGGAAAAACTGGATCTCCACATGCAAAAGAATGAAGTTGGAGTCTTGTCTTATACCATACATATAACCTAACTCAAAATGGATTACAGACCTAAAACTATAAAACATCTAGACGGAAACATAAGAGAAAAGCTTCAGGACATCAGATTTGTCAGTGATTTCTTGGATATGGCACCAAAGGCACAGGCAACGAAAGTAGAAATAAATAGGGATTATATCAAACTGAGAAACTTCTGCTCATCGAAAAAAACAATCAGCAGAGTGAAAAGGCAACCTATGAAATGGGAGAAAATATTCACAAATCATATATCTAATCATTGTGCAAAATATATAGTGAAATTCCACAACTCAACAACAATAAAACACATAACCCAATTAAAAATGGGCAGAGAACTTAAATAGATAATACCACATAAAAGAAATACAGATGGTCAACAAGCATATGAAATGATGCTCAAGAGAAATTAAAATAAAAACCACAATGAGGTATCACCTCACATCCATTAGGTGGCCACTATCAAAAGAACAGAAAATATCAAGTGTTGGCAAGGATGCAGAGTAATCGGAACTCTTAGGCACTCTTGTTGGGATTATAAAATGCAGTCATTACAGAAAACAGTATGGAGGTTTCTCAAAATATTAAAATGGAATTGCCATATGATCCAACAACCCCACTTCTGGGTATATATCCAAAATAATTCAAAGAAAGATCTCAAAGTGATACTTCCACACCCATGTTCATCAAAGCATTATTCACAATAGCTAAGAGGAGGAAGCAACTCAGCTGTCCATTGATGGATGAATGGATAAAGAAAATGTGGTATATATCTACAATGGAATGTTTAAAGACTTTAAAAAGAGGGAAATCCTGACACATGCTACAACGTAGCTAAACCTTGAGGACATTATGCTAAGTGAAATAAGCCAGTCATAAAAGAGCAAATACTATGCTATTCTACTCATGTGAAGTATCTAAAGCGGTCAAGCATAGAAACAGATAGTGAAAAGCTGGTTGCCAAGGCCTGTGGGAAGGGGATGGAAAATGAGTGTTTAATGGGTCTAGAATTTCAGCTTTGCAAGATGAAAAAATTTAGTATTTTCTGTTCTCCTTTCACATTTTATCTGTTAATAGCCATATTCATTCAAGAATTCTTCTTAGCATTCCTTGTCTTATTTTTCGTGTCTCTCTCCATAGTACTAAATTTATGAGATTACAACAGAATTAACTTTTGGTCATGGGTGTATTCCCTTGTAACCACTGGGATTTAACATAAGCCTGCCTTAATATAGAATATGTTTTCCCAATAATATGGAAGCTAAATTTAAAGAGAGACCATATAAACAAGTATAAAACATCGTTCAACTCCTCTACACAAAACTGTTTAGTTACTGCTAGATGACAATGGGTGCCTTTAAATTTTTATGGGTACCTGTATTGTCTAAACATTCCACAATGAACATGCATTAATTATGAAACAAAGAAGTATTTTAAACTAAAATTAGAAAGGAAAGGTGTTGTATACATTGTTTTCTCTGGTTTTAAAATTGGCAAATTTGGCTCATACCATTCTTATACTATGCAGTTGACAAATGCAGTTACTGAGCTATTAGTCATGTAGATATGTCAAGAAAGACAAGATAACTCCCTGAAAGAATCAGAAGGGCAAAAGATATATCAACATTTTTTAAAGGAAAGTATAGAAATGAGCAGAAAAAGCAGTGGAAATGGTATTTTATTCAGCTCCATTTCTTGATGGAAAATTTATTGGAATAAATCATTGATTGATCAAATTGCAAACATCTAAAAATGCCAAGGGTAGTAGTAGTTTTGTAGAGAACAAATAATGTTAGACAAATTCAATTTATTTTATGACAGTGACAAGGGGGAAACCATACATTTAATAGATTGGGTATTGAGTTGGTTTCTTCAGGGTGTCCCACATTACATCAGCAAGCTAGGAAGTATGGTATTAGATAGGTGCATGTACCCAGAGGGCAGTGATCAGAAGTTCACTGTCAGTATCAGAAGATAGAATGGATATTCTTTCTTTGAAGTTGTCAGAGTTCTGTATCTAATAATTATATAAGGGATTGAAAAGCCTGGATAGCAAATGCTTCTTGGTTGAAAAAGATAGTCAGTTAAAATGGCTTGTTAATAATCTGGAGTGGAAAAGTAAGAATCTGATGCCATCATTCTAAGTAGAAATTATAGATAGACATATTACATATAGCTTCTTTTCAACCAGCACAGTTTAAGATAATCATTGTTAGGAAATTACAGCATATACCTGGAAAAAGTGATTGTAAATGACTTTGTGCAAACTATGAAGTATAGCATTCATTCCATTATCTGAGTAAGCAATGTAATGTTACTTCAAAAAGTTTTTTTAACAATTCCACATGAGCCAAATAAACAATATGCTAAAAGATTTGCATCCGAATGTTACAGTGATTTTACATAAGGTATGTGAAATCATTTTGGAAAAGATGCTAATTACAAATAAAACAACAAAGAACAAAGCTGTTAGATGCAATACAGTATTCTTTTTACCTCCAGAAGTAGTCAGATCTTTATAAAATAATTGTTTCAAAATGCAATATAAATTAGTATGAATTGAGAATTTCCATACTTAATAGGTATCATCACCTTTCCTTTACTCCAAAACTACAGAAACAAAATGTTCTTGTTCTGTCTCTAACAAAACTAAAAAACATATCTTAATAGCTTTATTTATTCTTTACCCCCACACATAAATATGCATGTACATATATGTTCATTTTCTAATTATTTATTTTTCCCATCAGAATATAGATTCCATAAAAGCAGAGACATTTTCTTGTCTTCTGTTTTATCTGTGGTACCCATAGTAGAGGTTTAAGAATCTTTGTGGAATAAACTAATTTTAAAAAGAAAGAATAGATAAATATTGTACATTTGCTCAAAAATATCCATTTTGGGAATAGTCTCATAAGGCAAAAGTAGTGATTCTTTTTAAACATGGACAGATAGTTTCATAATGATGAATATGAATGATAACATTTACAGATTTAATCCTTTAAAAGACTTTGCCGTGACCCCCTTTTTAATTACCTTTAAGTTTTGTGACAATATAAAATAACATGTTATTTATCTTTGCTATCCTATTTGATAATAGATGATTACTATTTTCCATTATTTTTTGTAAGAATAATTCTGAGTAAAAATGAAACATAACCTTAAAATATATTTTTTCTATTTATTGTCCCTGGGAAAGTTATGTTAATTTAGATATTTTAAATTGCTAAAGGGCATATTCTTCCTTGTGTTTTGTTTGAAGATGCTAAAAATTAAGTTGGAACTTCCAACAAAGTTCCGTGTGACTTTCATGGAAGACAGTCACATCTTCAATGGTAACTTTTTAGTTTTAGTTGACAGAGGTGATCTTTTTTTTTTTAAGATTTTATTTATTTATCCGTCAGAGAGAGAGCAAGCGAGAGAACACAAGCAGGGGGAGCAGCAGAGGGAGAGAGAGAAGTCCCACTGAGCAAGGAGCCTGACACGGGGCTTGATCCCAAGACCCTGGGATCATGACCTGAGCCAAAGGTAGATGCTTAACTGACTGAGCCACCCAGACGTCCCCACAGAGGTCACCTTAACCTGTGGGTAGCAGCATGCACATAGCTATTAACAGGTGTTTCAATTCTATCAAGGGTTTTCAAAATCTTTTTTAAGAAGGCGAGTAATAAGAACAATCATATTTATGACTTCTCATTTTGCTTATTGTTTTTTTTCTTGCGATTTTTTTTTTTTCAGAAATTGAAAAATTTCAAGGTTCTGATGGAAAAAAGGAAGATGAAGAAAAGAAATATCTTGATGTCATCAGCAACAAAAACATAAAGCTCTCAGAAAGGGTATTGATTCCTGTCAAGCAATATCCAAAGGTACTGCAATATATGCTCTGTTTTCATAGAATTAAGAAAAAAAATGATAAAAATTAGACTTGATGAATGTTTATTCATTGTCTTTCATGAAATATTTAAAACTTCATTATATTAGTATACACATATATATGACACTGATCTAGAGGAAAGAGAAGTCTTTGAAAGTACAATAATTGAGAACAATTTTCAACCAAAGACCATAGCACTTTTATTCAGTGAATATGGGAAGCATGATTAGATATTTTAATTATTTATTTAACATGTAAATGGTTCAACATTTGTCCAAATATACATACTCACTTGATTATGTTTTGTTTCCTGTTATAATGTATATTCCTATTATAAAAAAGAGTAGACTTAATGATACTAAATATACAGCATTAGCCAATCCACAGGAAATTATTATAACCAGGAAAGTCTTCTAGTCTTTATTAGACCCTTAGACTATAACCTCTAGTCTCCTGAGGTCAGGGTTCATTTATAAAAATAATTACCATACTGTTCTCTTGAGAGTACTTTTTCACTAGACATTTTCTTATCATATGAGATTTGTATCACCAGAATCATGACATAGCATTCAATGGCATGGTTTCATCACTTATATTCATAAATTCCAGTGGGTAAAAGGACTTCCTTTTTTTTAATAAATTAAGTATGCTAACAATGGAAACTCAGATTCAAGCTGGTAATTTACTTTCTGAAGAGTAAATCTAAACAAGGACCATGTAATTATCCTAATAATAAAGATTACAGACATAAATGCTGTAGTTTTTACCAATTGTCTTCTAATATGATAAATTTTAGTAAATATTATTAAGTGGAATGTTGTGTTTATAATTATTTCAAACAGGAATAAATTGTTGCAGCCCACCAAACCAGAAAATTTAACTTTCAGATGAGGTTTTTGGACATGCAAGTGTTTTGTTTTTTGTGGGTTTTTTTTTTAGCTAGATTTACTCTATTACAAGAAAGGTGCATTCAATAGATATATATTTTACAATTAAATTTTTTCAGACTTATTCCTTAATCATGTTTTTATGAATATCAAATTAGGCAAAGAAATGTACATAAAAATGTTTACTTAGTAATGAAATGTGGTGGAAATGTGGGTATGAAGAAAAATGTCTTTTTTTAAAGGAATTTGATTAATCCATAATGAAGTACAAGATTCTCTCTGAATCATTTATTTAAATATTATATAACTTGATACTGTTTCTCAGAATAACACTTGTCCATTCTCTGGATATGGGAAAGCCAGTGACAGACTCAGTATCTCCTTCTCAATAACATGCAGCTCTGTATCTCTGACCAAATCAGGTTAGTAAGATATAAAAGGCATTTCAAGTCCTGGTGGCTTTTCAAGTGGCAGCATGAGCGATTTTATACTGAAGATTGCAATAGTCTATATCTGATGCGTGATGATAAATATTGAAACAAGACTACTGTATATATAGTGTCTAATTTTTGTGTGAGATTTAATTTCATAATTTGCAGGAAGATGACCAAACAACAAAACTGCCTATTTGTATTGAAGCAGACCTTATCTCACTAGCAAATTATTGTACCTCCTAGAATTTTTAGAATCGCAGAATGTTTACGGTGGGACTAATTTTCAAAATCATAGAATGTATAAAACTTTTATTTTCCAAATGAGGTAACTGGGAAATTATGAATTACTCAAAGACATATCTTTGTTGCAGATGGAGCTATTTAGCGAGGTTGCTGTTATTGTAGATTCACTTTTTTGGGAGCCATTACATTTTTAACTTGACTGATAATGCTCACATTTTTATATTACTTGTTCATGTAAAATATGGAAGAATGTGAGGAATGAGAGCTCCTAATGATTAGTACTTTTATGGAATATTATCAAGTAACAATTTATGCCTTAGAAAATTTGCCATTTTTAATTGATGAATAGAATGCTAAATCACTTTAAATTATTTTTAAAGGGATGTGCATTTCATACATCCAGTTATCACAATGAGAGAAGTCTTAGAGCCCTTTTACCGAAAAAGGTACTGAGAAACAGAACAGAACAGAATCATATATCAAGTTGACCTACATTTGTTTTCATTTGCTTTTGTAGTATAACAAATTAAAACCAACATTCTGAAAGCTGGATTTTGTTTCAAAAGTGGTGATTCCCTCCTGCTGAGTGATTATTGCCCACCTCTCACAAAAAGATCAGTGGGGTTAAGGTGACAGTCACTGCACTTGAGCCATATTGGATGTACATTTGGGAGCTGTAAAGTATGTGGTGTGGTGTGGTACTAGGAATGGCTGAGCGGAGCACAACAGTTTTTATGGATTTAAAGTTTAATCTTTTATAATAAAAAGCGATTTATCCCTCAGGGGGTACATTGTAGAAAGACCTACTTTTCACAGCTTCCCTCAGAGCCATCTCTCCCCTTGATGTCTGCTGTCTGTTTGGTCCGGTAGTTAGTGTGGGTGATGACACAGTCTCCTCCAGCAACGGGCGATAAAGAACTATGGGACTTCTGGAGGAAGTGACCTGATCCTGACTTTACTACGTGACCTTTTTGGGTAGATTTGATTTCAATTAGTCTCCAATATCAAGTTAATTTGCCGACTTAATTGAGTAACACAAGGGATTGAAAGACGTTTAAGATTTTGAATTATGGAAAATATAAAAATCCTGTTCATACATGTTAAGAATGATTTATTTAGCTCTCGTGCTTTATGTTTAATCACTTATTTGGGGGGAAACATCATATTATCAAATTATTATAATGAACAGCTTTTCTTACTTGTTTTTCATATTTTTGTTTGCAACAAGATTAGTCAGGAAATAGACTATAGACATCTATTGTTTGCACTGACAGATGTTTCAGAATCAGTGCAATTATTTCTTGGTAGTCTAGTCTCCAAGGAGGCAACCTGTGACAGTATGTTCCTCTTTAATCCTAAGAGATTCATGCAGAAGATCCTGGAGAGATTCATGCACAAAATTCACTGTTGTTAACATGAACTCTTTCTCCCTAAATCCATACCTACTATATTTCATAGTCTAATACACAGTTATTTTTTTAAAATTTTAACATCTCCAACTGGTATGCATATTCTAATCAGGATCATTTTACAGTCCCTGTCGGGCAAGCAGTGGTCATAACTCATAACAAGTTGTCTGTAAACTTGGCCCACGTAAACTTGGCCATGCCTTCTTGTATCCAGTTGTTTACTGTGTTGGAAAAATGGGAATTGAGTTTCGTCGCTGTTCAGAATGTCTTCAAAGAGGGGCACCTGAGTGGCTTGGTCATTTAGCATCTGCCTTCGGCTCAGGTCATGATCCCAGGGTCCTGGGATCAAGCCCCACATCGGGCTCCCTGCTCGGCGGGAAGCCGGCTTCTCCCTCTGCTGCTCCCCCTGCTTGTGTTCCCTCTCTTGATGTCTCTGTCAAATAAATGAATAAAATCTTTTAAATAAATAAAATAAAATAAAATGTCTTCAAAGATTGCATTAGGTTTAGCGTTGACATGCAAAGCTATTATATATCCAAGAAAAGAATAGAACCGTAGCTTGGGGTATCAGTTTGGTATTAGTGAAGACAATATTCATCATTGGAAGTAAGAAAAATAGCATGATTTCTTGGTCCTCCACCAACAAGTGCCTTAGAGGACCTAAAAAACAAAGATACATATAAGTGGCTACAGCTGTATTTTGTTACTGCTAGACATGCAGAAGGACCGTGCCTCACAAGGGTGGGCAAATTGAGAGGGCCATGGCCGGATGGGAAGGCGCCGCCTGCACTCGCAGGAGATCTGCTGGTTGCTTGCGACTATATCTATTTGGCCACCTGGGCAATCCAACCTCTCAATGCCTTTTAAAACTGTCTTTTGATGTTGCCTTCAGAATCCTCTGAAATGCATCAGACCTTGCCTTCAATTAAATTTGCCTCGAGGCCCACTTTTTATTTCTCAACTTGAGTTATTGCCAACTTTTTAAAGCAGTAGATCGCCAGGAGTGTAAATCGGCCCCAAATTTGGCCCCTTTTAAGATCAAACGCAGCTACGTTCCCCAGTGCTGCTTTTCAAATCAATTCCTTATGTAGATTAATGCAGAAAATGAAAGTTCCAAAATATGCTCAAAAGCACCACACTTGCCCTATATTTCGGTTACTCTGCTCTGTCCCAGAGAGAGGGGCTGCCTTTGTGCCTGGCTGGAACCAGTCTCTAAAACCTGGCATGTCTTCTCACAGAGCTTGTTTCTTTCTCTCTATTCCAAAAGATGAAAACCCAAAGCCAAATTCTCGTTGAGTGTTATTTTTTTCTAACTTTCTAAGTAATTATCAGATCACTTAAGAAGAGGTAATAGAGACCCAGAGTTACTAACTGTGGAAACTATGACCGTATTTCAAAGCCAGTATCACCTCCTAAAATCTTGGAAACACCTCCCAATTTTTCTAAGCAATGTGGTTTTCCAAAAGCCACTCAGTAGCTTACATCTTAAACCTGTTTTATCTTTACCAGAGACTATTGCATAGCGTTGCTTTTTACTTTTCTAAAGGAAATGGAAGAGAGGATTTGATCGGGCTTTGTGATTTCAATTTCATTCATATCAGTTTCCTAGTCTCTCACCTGTGAATGTAAATCTCAGTTGGAAAATAACATGACACTCAGAGTCACATTTTTTCTATGAAAAAGAAAAACATTCCAAAATACTATGGACTGCATTCTCTCCAGTAGAATGGCACCTGAAATAACTATGTTTTCTGGCAAAATTTAGAAATTTGTGGTGATATTGTCTAGTCCTCGTCTTTCCCAATAACTCTTTTGTTGTAACTAATGCACATCCCATGTATTTCAATATTATTTTCCATTTGGTACTTAAATTTTTTTTTGTCTCCATGTAACACTGACCCATGTGTTCCTAATTCTGAATTATGTTCTTCTCTCCACATCCTTTTTAATGGGCTCAGCACAACCTCACAAAATATGTCCTCATACTTCTCAAAATAATCTCTCCTTTCTATGTCTAGATCTCTTAGCGGATCTTCAGTCTATTTTAATCTGTTGTTTCCTTTCTGCCAGGTTATTTCACATTTACCCTCAACTGGAAAAACTGTAAACTACTTCAAAAGGATGATTAAAATGCAAGTGCCTTTTGAAATGTGTCCAAATCTATATCCTTACTCAGGGGTTCCTTGAGCGTGAAAAGATCTTCCACCTCACATCCCTTTCTATAATCTGACCATTCTTCATTCGCTTACTTATTCATTTATTTGTTTAATTCGGCGAGCCTTCAGTGAGTTTCTCTGCACCTGTAGAACATAGATAGCTCTTCTTCATTTCTTTTGTTGTTGCAGTAGAAGTGACTTCTTATATGGATAGATCTTTTAAAAGACTAGAGAAGAGAGATCACTTAAAATCAAGAGGCGCTACATTAACAGTCTAATGGATTCCCATATTGTCATTGACTCTGAAGGACTTACTGACATATGGAAGCAAGTGAATTTGATATAAATTCAAACACTGTATATATTGAGATTCGCAGAAAAACAAGCTTTCTCTGGAAAGGATACAGGAAGTAAAAATTAATGCACCCCACCCCCCGCCACCAAACATCTAGATAAGGGATTACTGTTACTTGCACTACTAAGTTAGAACCTGACTATAAGAACTTTTTGAAAGAAATTTAGATCCATGCAGAAAAATTGTGACTTTTATTTGCTTTCTCAAATTTAAGTGATTGTTAAATTTATGTAATACATTTAGATTTCTACCATTTTATAAGTAATTTCCTTAAAAATATATGGATTTCACAAGGATATCACAACAAATAAAACATTACAAGAATTCAGTTTGAATATCAGTGCAAGAGCTTTAAAACATTACCAAATGTTGTATGCCAATGTTCATAGCATCATTATTCACAATAGCTGAGAAGCAGAAACAACCCAAATATCCTCAACAGATAAATGGATAAACAAAATGTGGTGTGTGTGTGTGTACAATAGAATATTCAACCTTAAAGAGCAATGAAATTCAGATACCTATTATAACATGGATGAACACTGAAAATATGCTAAGTAAAATAATCCAGACACAAAAGGACAAATATTGTATGATTCCACTTATATGAAGGTACTTAGAACTAGCAAATTCATACACATGGAAAATGGAATAGGGGTTACCAGGAGCTGTGGAGAGGGGAAAATGAAGAGTTACTGTTTAGTGGATACAAAATTTGTCTTTGGGATGATGAAAAAAGTTCTGGAAATGGATGTGGTGATGGTTGCACAACATTGTGAATGTACTTAATGCCACTGAATTGCTCATTTAAAAATAGTTAAGATAGTAAATTTTATGTTATATAAATGTATCACAAAAAAATAATGTCACAAAAATACTAGCAAATGTATTTAAATGGCACATTACAAGCAGAATAAATTACACTCAAATGTATTTTATTTCAGGGATGTAAGACTGGTTGAGTACTTAAACATACTCTTAAAAATTTACTGAATTTTAAAATAGGGTCAAGCAGTTATTTGATAAAATAGATTTCTCATTCCTCATGAAATAAACATGGACATATATTCTATAATAAGTATATATTTGTAATCAGAGTGAAGAAATCCTTTATATAATAAATATTGGAAAAATAACTAGTGACACATTTAGGGGCAAAAGAAAAGAAAGATTAAATCCCTAGCTCATCTTTTCCACCAACATAAATCTCAACTGGTCTAAGATTAAATGCAAAAAAAAAGTAGAATATATTATGGGAAATATATTTAATGGAGGGAAGGCATTTCTAAGAAAGATGGAAAAATACTAAAGCCATAAGTAAACAATTAAAATATTTTATGACATAAAACTTCTGTACAAGCAAAAATGCTAATGATGATTACCAAAATTAAAGGTCACAATTAAAATGCCAAACTGGTATAACTATTTGAGAAATATTTGAGAAACACACGACAGAAAGTTCATTTTCTTTATATGTAAGGGAGTCAATTTTTCTAATTGCACAAGAAGTTGATGATATCAACAGATAGCTATCACACATGTACTGTTTACTTGAAATGTTTCTGTTTTCTATCAGACTGACAAGTTTGATTATAACCAAAAATGATGTTAGGGTATGGAGAAAAAAACACTCCATAACCTGTTGCTCAGAGCATTGAGATTCAGCCATTTGGGGAAGCAATTTTGCAAAATCAATGAAAAGCACAAAGGCAAAGACTGTCGGAAGCAGTTGGGTATCTAGCAGTTTATTTAATAATTATATATTTGCAAACATATATACTGTTAAGTGAAAGTATAAAAGATGATAGTTTATTCCTATTTAGTATAAAAGGAATATATTTATGTTTATATTTGTATACATATACATAAGATGATAGATTCTTTTTTTTTTTTTTTAAGATTTTTATTTATTTATTTGCGAGAGAGAGAATGAGAGACAGAGAGCACAAGAGGGAGGAGGGTCAGGGAGAAGCAGACTCCCCGCTGAGCAGGGAGCCCGATGCGGGACTCGATCCCGGGACTCCAGGATCATGACCTGAGCCGAAGGCAGTCACTTAACTGACTGAGCCACCCAGGCGCCCCAAGATGATAGATTCTAAGTAAAAGGAAGGAGGCCCTTTTTTTATTGCAGGCTCTTTGTGCTGTTTGAATTAGTGTTAATATGTTATTTTCCTAATAAAGATATTTAAAAAATAGTTTGGGCTAATGGCAACATATTAAAATAGAAATAATTAGTTCTGATTAGAATTTTTTCCTAGAACAGAGGAGCAAATGATAAAAACTAAGGATTATTGACATTTTTTTAATAAATCAAACACTTTATTTTGTAGTTTTTACATATATTAACTCATTTCATTATCATAAAAATTCTAATAATTCATTCCTTCCCATCTTATAGACAAGGAAACTGAGTCTCAGAGGAACTCATTTGCCAAAATCACATTACTAAGAAATGACCAATTCAGGATTCATATCCAGCTGCTCTAATTTCACAGCTTCTTGTGAAATTAGAGTGTTTCAATTAGGGGCGCCTGGATGACTCAATCGGTTAAGCATCTGCCTTTGGCTCAGGTCCTGATCCCAGGGTCCTGGGATCGAGCCCCACATCGGGCTCCTGGCTCAGCAGGGGGTCTGCTTTTCCCTGTCCCTCTGCCTGCCCCTCCCCCTGCTTGTGCTCTTGCTATCTCTCTGTCAAATAAATAAGTAATGATACAAAAAATTCTTAAGAAAAGAATATATTTCAATTATGATAATGTAAGCAAATGACATCTTAAAACATTCAGTAGAAAATTTGACTCCAAACATGACTCCTCAAAATTTATTATCTTCAAAACCAAATAAAATTTTGTGTTAATGAAAAAATCATACACTTCTTTTTCTGGTTTATCAGTAAGTATGTTGCTTAAATGAGGAATGTGTTCTAGAACTCAAGTTTGCAGGAACAGCTAACTTTAAAACATGAAA
This sequence comes from Mirounga leonina, assembly GCF_011800145.1. Lineage (NCBI taxonomy): Eukaryota > Metazoa > Chordata > Mammalia > Carnivora > Phocidae > Mirounga > Mirounga leonina. Next base: position 24,366,809 of record NW_023270807.1, on the reverse strand, counting down.
ATAGTCCTTAAATCTGGGACCTCCCACTTAGAGAATTAAGGTTTTTTTAAGAACCCAGTGCATATCAAACACTGAGCAAAGCACAGTGAACTATTTTATTCCTTCAAGAATACTGTAAGAGTTCTGAAGAAGAGACCAAGGTTTAAAAATATTTAAGGAGCTTTCGTAAAGCCACACAATGTATTAGTGATAGTGTTAACATTGAAATTCAGGTGTGTTTGTACCACAGCCTCTCTTCTTTGCATCAAACCATTGTTATGATTCATTTTTTTTATATGAAGAGGCATTGAGATTACTCTGGACACAGACTGCTTAGATTGCAAAGGCCCACAGATGGAAAAGCAAATGTATTTCTCCTCTGGTGTTAAGCGAGGCAGAAATAATAGATTCATTAGTTGGAGTGTATCTCATAGGTCGTATGGTCTAATCTTCTACCCAATTAGGAATCATTTCTAGTATCTGTGATACTCATCAGCCTGTCTCTGAATACCTCTAGTGATTAAAAAGAAAGTTCAATATATTATAAAACAGCTGGATCTAATAATGAATAGATGTTGCTGTTCGAATTTTTCTTCCTCATTGAGATAATGATTTTAATCCTTGTAAGTTGCTATTAGTCCTGGTTCTGCCTTCTGCATCATAAAAAATCTCTCTTAAAACACTTGAATCATGGTCTTAATTGAAGTATCACTGACATATTGTCTTCATTTGGCTTCTAGGCACCAGATTTATTTTTATTTCCTGTAAAAAACTGGTTTCATTCATTCACAACCTCCTGTGCTGCTTTTTTCTCTTCCACAACTTAACCTGGGAGTTTCCCAGGGATTTGCCATGGCGCTCTTCTTTATGTACATTCACACTCCCTTGGTCATCTCACCTATGACATGGCTTTATGTACCGTATAAACTGACGATCCAGCCAAGACCTCTCTTCAAGACTTAGATATATGGAGCCACCTACTTGACATCACCATGTGGATGTCTAGACATCTCATATTCAACCGATATTCTTCTGACCCCACGTGTCTCACTGGTTGGCAGTACCATCCTTTTATTTGGTCAGATCAGAAATTGTGGACACCTCTTTGACTCCTTTCTTATTCCCACACATCCTATCCAACCTGTCAGGCAAATCTGGGAGTCTTATCTTCAAAATACATCAAGAATCAAATAGCTCTCACCACCTCCACTGTTACTTCCCTGGTCTAAGTCATCATTTCTCTTACCTGGATTACTCTGACGGTCTCAGTCTCTATGCTTCTACAAGTTCCTTCATCTATCCCTATGCAAGTACTCACAATCCCTTTACCCTTCTCTAGTTTTTCTTTTTTCCATAGCAGGTATCACCTTCTAATGGATTTTGTAATTTACTTGTTATTTTTATGGTTTCTCTACATTAGTATGTAAACTGGAAAAAATGCCAAGGAGACTTGGCATTTCTCTATCAGTCATGTATCCCTATCACATAGAGCAATGCCTATCACATAGTTAGGTGGTTTATAAATAATTGGTGAATGAATATAGTATAACTACATAGCCTCTTTTCTAAGACACTCTCTCTGGAGGAAGTACAACCGACCCAGAACAAAGATCTCCCTATTCTCACCTCTTGCCTCTTCTTACAGAATTTTCAGGGGACCTGTCACATTCGTAGGAGTGACATCAGTTTCTCTCAAGGAGACCCCAGTATTGCTGTCTTCCCTAAAGCCCCAATGCTGCTCTAATCTTGCCAGAGAGAACCCGAGTACAAGAAGAAAGCAATAACTGAAAATTTTACTCAGTTCTAATGCCTAGGTAATCGGTTACTTAACCAAATTTTCTAATTAAATTAAAGGTTAACTCAAAAATTACTTTCAAGTCATTTCTGAATATCATGTTACAGTTTTATTATTTAATTATCCATTTTAGTAAGTGCAGTATATTGAACATCATTTGACCTTTTACAAAAGAGCCTACAAGGCTTCCACATCATAATTCTGAATATTAATTCCAGTTCATTCATTCATTCAGGAGATATTTATTGGATCTATATGGCAGTCACTTGGTATTTGACTCGTAAATGTGAAAATTAAAAAGATGCTTTCATGGGTCTCAAGATGTCCTGTAGTAGATTTAAACAATTGTCCCAATATGGCTTTGTACTGGGATAGATTCTGAAGCTTTGGGATTGTGTTAGTTTAAATATAAACCTGAAGTCAGATTGTCTTTAACAGTTTCCTTTAAACTTAAGAGACTGAGGCATGAAAAGGAGGCAAAGATATAGGGAAAATAGGCATTATTTGAAAAAAAATGTAGGTAAGAGAAAGAGGGAGAGGGTATTATTTGGGATGTAGGGTTGAGAGGAACAGAGGGGTAAGATGAGGGGAATGTTTATTTTTCTGTCAAGTCCTCTCAATAGAGAAACTTTATATGGAGGTTTTTGCAACCTGGTAATTTTTAGGTCTGGCCTCTTTGTTTCTGGAAAGAAATCTGTAAGAATATATTAAGATGTAGAGTTTTTGAGAGGCTAAAGAGAGCTGTGAAGAGGCAGTATATGTACTGGAAAAATAACAGAATTTTGGACCAGATAGACCTAAGTGTGAATCACAGCTCCACCTTCATTCAACTATGACAGTGGAAAGTTCCATAAACACCTTCGTCCTCAGTGTTTTTCAGCTGCAACATGAGTATAATAATACGCCATGAAGTTTCACCCAGGATGCATGAAAATATATCTGTATATTTGGCTTGCATCAGCACACGGTGTAAACTTGCACAAGTATCATCACTAAGTAAAAATTAGTTTCTTCTCTTTTTTTTTTCCCACTTAATAACAGTGTTTTTGGTGGGGAAGCACCTAGTCTGTATCCAGCTCTGTGTGTGTGTGATAAAACAGATAAATTGGAATTATTTCCCTAAGAGTTCTATAATACTATTCCTGAAAGGGCAACATTAAGGCATTAATAAAAATAGGGAGAAAGTGGATGAAAAGGGATAACGATTAAATTGGGGGTAGTAAAAGTTTTATTTGTTGGGGCGCCTGGGTGGCTCAGTCGGTTAAGCGGCTGCCTTCGGCTCAGGTCATGATCCCAGGGTCCCCGGGATCGAGCCCCGCATCGGGCTCCCTGCTCAGCGGGGAGCCTGCCTCTCCCTCTCCCTCTGCCTGCCTCTCTGCCTACCTGTTCTCTCTATCTCTCTGTCAAATAAATAAATAAAATCTTTAAAAAAAAAAAAAGTTTTATTTGTTGACTACTATGTATCAAGCAATTTTATCTGTGATTTATAGTATTGCCTGATTTAATCCACTTAATATCTCTGTGGAATATGTACTATTTAGAGAAAGAAATTGAGGCACAGATAATTAAACTGTTTAAAGTCACATAGACATTTAATAATTAATTAAGAGTGAAGAAGAGAAGAAAACTTATGCATCAATGTTATCTTGAATAGCTACAATGTTTATTTACAAACTAAATTTCATCCTTATTTCTTTAAATAGAACTGTAAAGCATTGCTCACATATAGTCTCTACCTCCTTGTTCATATGTTTGGAATTTGAGATTTAAATTTGTGAACTGTCATAGATTGACATTCATTCATTAAAAATGAATATTCTGCATATAATATTAAATCATGAGGTTTATATAAACCATATTGCTATTATTGAATTTTTACATATTAAATCTATGACTCATTATTGTATACCAGTTTGTGTTAAAACATGAGTACATACTCTGAGAGTGTATTTTGTTTACTTCCTATGTTCCCATCTTAAGACACATCTCTTAGAGGCAGAAATTAATGCGGCTGCTAGTTTATTTTTAATTACATGTACTAACTAAGTGAGAATGAAGTGTTTTGTGTTTCATTTAGTTGGATATCTGTTAGGTAGTTCTAGAACTAACCAACAAATATTGAAGTTTCACAGAATTCTTCATTATCACTTGTGCCAATAGTAACTTTGCTTCATTTGTATGAAAGCCCGTGTAATGTGAAATTAGAAATCATAATCCATAGGCTTAGCTTACATCATTTTTATTTTCTTCTTTTAGAGTAAGGCATTATACTTTAACCTAATGGAAAAATTATTAATTTTATGGTATCATAAAAAGCTACAAAATTAACTTTTTAGAGGAGTAACTCTCATTGCCAGAAAAATCTAATGACATACTTTTTTTGTTTTATTATTTCAGCAATAGAATCTAACAAAATGCTTAGGAGAGTATTTCCCTTTCTGTACTCTTAATTTGTTGAAATTCAAATAGAATACTAATGTTAGGTCCAAAATAGAATTTATATTTTAAGGTAAAATTGTAATGAGGAAAATTTAATTTCTTTTTTTTTTTTTTTTTTTAAAGATTTTATTTATTTATTTGAGACAGAGAGAATGAGAGAGAGAGCACATGAGAGGGGGGAGGGTCAGAGGGAGAAGCAGGCTCCCTGCCGAGCAGGGAGCCCGATGCGGGACTCGATCCCGGGACTCCAGGATCATGACCTGAGCCGAAGGCAGTCGCTTAACCAACTGAGCCACCCAGGCGCCCAGGAAAATTTAATTTCTGAAGTGGTCAATGCCCATCCGAATTTTCATCAAATTAAGAAAAAACTCAAGTTTATGAACACTTTTGATAGTTTTGGTTATCTGCCAGGATCTAATTTCAAAGTCTTCAAATAATTTTTGATTTTATAGTTTCATACTAACCATGCAGTTGACTTTATTACCAGCATTTGATCATGTATCCTGTTATTCCATCTTGCTTTAGTTCAATCTAAATCTACTGAATTAGTCAAAGAAATGTTTTATTGTAAGACTTAACGTAGTCTTCAAAAATTCTCTATGAAATTAACTATTAAAATGTAACTTCTTGGCTGATAAAAAAAATATAGTACAAGACGCAAGAAAAAGCACATAGTTCAGTGGAACTTGGGAAACATTTTTCACATGTTTATCATTTTTATGTTTGCATCACAGATGGTTTGAAATTATTAAAAGCTTCTTTACACACAGTGATTCTGTACCTAAGTATCAGATATAATTGGATCGATGGCATTACTAAGAACCTTTTATTTTTCTGGTATGGATAGAATTGTTTTTGACTATACCCTGGGAAATGTATGGGGAAATGCATTAAATTAACATACACAATTCTGCTGCCAGACAATATGTTGTCTAACTAGACAGAGAAATTGCTGCAACTGTATTTCACACGTGTGAGAAAGGAGTGAGCCCATTATGTACTCTGAAATTATGATGGGATTTTTCCCCCAAGACACACCAGTGGGGTAGAACACTCCAATTTTCACAAAAATAGAAAGATTATGCAGAAACTATCACTTTCCCCCCATTTCCATTCTTCTTTCAAATTACTTATGTGAACTCTTGTATTTTTGTAAACTGTGGAAGGCAGATCTGGGGATAGCTTATTCTGTGCATTCTAAAAACAACCATATGAGAGGAAAATTGTTTTAGATTATATGAATAGTATTTTTACATTAAAGAAAAAAATAATAGCTTAGCAATGAAGTTGAATAAAATGAATGCATGTGCATTTTGCTGTGCTGGGCATTGTTGAGAAGAGAGCCAAACGAGGCAGAAGATACATGCATTATGGTCTTGGCCCAGGTCCCTTATGTTTGCTTTATACCAGTCCCCGGCAATTCCATCTCCTGCCGTGATCCTCAGAGCAATGTATTTGTTAATGACTTTAAAATCCAAAACTTTAGCTGATACCTTTTTTTTTTTGATTTCCAGATTTATTCAGTAACTTAGTTGACATCCTCACCTGAATGTCCCCAAGGCCACTCAAACTCAGCAAGATCAAAAACCAAATTACTTCCCTTTTCCGTAGAATCTGTTCTTACTCTTTTGCTCCTATTTCAGTGAATGGCACATCATTGTCTTTGTTACAAAGAGAGAAATTTGGGTATCATTTTTGACTCTTAATTTGACTTTATAATCGCCAAATCCTGTACACTCTTACCTTCTAAGCACAGTTCAAGTCCATTCATATTTCTCTAGCCCCACTGCCACCCCTCCTCCTTTAGGCTACCATCATTCTTGACATACATTTTTGCAATAGCCTTCTGACATGTTCTGCAGAATTCAGTCTTCCTCCTTCTGATGTAGTCTTCATAAAGGATCTCGAGTAAGTAGTTTTACATGTTGTTCTCCTGTAAGACCCTTTAATGTTTTCCCACTGCCTAAATCCAATCCTCATGATACTTCTTGTATGATTTGAATGGTTTCACTCTCCCTTGAATCCCATCATCAATCACTTCTATCTTTTGGTGTATTTGTGGTATGACTAATTTTCAAAATTCAAAGCTTTGTGTGGTTGTATAACCAAAATCTAAATAAAATAAAGGCATGTGGTCTTGCATTTTTAAAACAGTGACCCTTCAGTTGATACTCTTCTCTTCACCATCATTTGTGATACTCTTCAATTTTATCTTTTTTGTTTACATGATCTTTTTTTTACCACTTTATCTATGAACTCTTAATTTTTTTTGTTTTTTTCCTCCACTTTTTTTTTTTTTAAGAGATGGAAGGGGAGGCACAAAAGGAGAGGGAGAGAGAGAGAATCTTAAGCAGGTTCCGTGCCCAGTGTGGAACCAGACACGGGGCTCCATCTCACAACCCTGAGATCATGACCCGAGCCGAAATCAAGAGTCAGACACTCAACCAACCGAGCCACTTGGGCAGCCCTTCTCTCCACTTCTTTAGATGGATAGAAAAAACTGAGGGAATGCTAAGAAATGAATCCTTCAACAAAGAAACATTAGCAGAGATTGAGAGAGCATATAAATTGGAACCCTGTTTCTTTCTTCCATAGATAGCCTAAAAAACAGAGCTTATATTATTTGTTATTTCTTAAGTAAAATTTGATATATTTTTGAAGTATCTGGCTAGAAGTCCTATAAAGTCACTAAATAGTGAAATAATTTCAGGTCTTTTTGTTCCCTTTTTCTTCTATTCAAATCTAGGTTAGAAAGTCATGCAACAGTTGCAATAACTAGAAATGGAAGAGGGAGATATCAAGAGAGAACACAGTCAGGTGGTGTGTCCCAGGAGCCCACGCATATTTGTTCTACCTCTATGCCTACCTTTTCTGAACCAGCACTTGATCATGCCAAAGCCTTCTCTGATGCAACCTCTCATTATGCTCCATCAGTACCCTGCTTGGCTTCCTCCATTTTGTCTTGTCCAGGAAGTATTGTGGTCATTTTAGTACAAAGATGATTAATCCAGTGATAAAAGAGCTTCTGCTAGTGAAAAAAAGAAAGCAAATACGCAGGATTCTAGTACCCCAACTCCTTAAGAAAGGTCTGTTTTGTGACTTCAGGGGAGATAGGTGTTGAATGATTAAGTAGGATGTCTACGAAAAATGTTTGGGATTGTTACCTTTAAAGTCACACTATCAGCACTTTGGGCAAAGTCTGGGTGGAAGACTTCTGGTGGTTGCATAAGAATCTCCCTTGGCTTATACTCATGATTCAAGAGAACGGAATATAATTATGCCAGACATTTTTTAAAAAGCAAAGGAATGTTCTTCATTAGGTTTAGTGAACAAGAAAAATTTGGCACTAAGGAGGCTTGAGTGAATCTGACAGTAGCTGTTCTTAAATCTCTGCCCCTTTGCCCATACATCAAGATGTAATCATGGCCTTGGGAAGCACTGATCATATTTTATTATTTTCTCTCCATGTTTTACAAAAATAAATATTGGAATGAATATATCATTTATCTTGAAATGTACACTCTTAAAAAGGGGAACCGTTGTGTTTTGTTATTATTCTGTGCTTTTTTAAAAACAATACAGACTGAAACCTCTTATCTTTTCTTTTTTTTTTCCTCTTATCTTTTAGGGGCCACGCATTACACTTTTTATCATAACACCAATCATAACACACCACAAAAAGAAAGTGCTCCTGTGCTATTTGAGATGAAATATGAATGGATTCCAAAAATTTGACTCAATACTCATCTTTGTTTTTCTTTATTAATAACCAGATTTTACAATAAGCAAGCATTAAGGACCTTCATCATATGCTCAGCATTAGAATTGTACAAGCAAATTTGGATTTGGAATTTGTGCAGCATGTCCTGTTTAAAACACTAAGCAGGTTATTCCCTAATGCTCAATTCATTCATAGTTTATGGTAATGAATTTAAGTCTTAGAAGAGAGTGAAGCTAATCCTTGAGATATGACCTTAAAATGTGAAGTTTAATGTTTATCCCATCGAGCAAACTATGAACTGTGAAATAATGTTTCACAATCCAGGGTTTCCCCTGCAAGCCCGTCATTCACATACATAATTACCAGTGAGCCTCACGGGGGCCCAAGCCCCGATGCTATCAGGTGGAGCCAAGGCTCCATATCTTTACACTGCTGTGTTCATGGAATCTAAATATGCAATTTAGAGAGCTTGTAACAGGCTGAAGATATTAATTTGTTTATTTCAGATCTGAGTTATGTTCCCTGAGGTTGCTTGTCATGCACAAGTTACTTCTCAGTCATTCCTTAGGAGTAATGTGTGTGTGTGAATGACAGCCACAGAGCAACCCGTGCCAATTTATGCCAGCTGTCCCCTTGGAGCAAGCAGGTGGCAAAGGGATAAATGAACAGCAAAGAGGAATTGAGTCAGGTCAAGATTTGAATATAGATTTTCTATCATCATCTTTAATGAAATTTTGGACAGTCTCCTGCAAAAATTCTACATCTTCAAATTTTTTAATAACTAGAGTGAGTACTAGTATACCACACTAAGAGTCCTTTTTGTCAATTACATATTTTCTCGAAAGTCAATGGATTATTAAATAAAGTAATGCCTTTTCTAAAGCAAGTGAATCAAGCCCATTTGTCTTCATATGCCTAAGAATGAACATTTAATGAATTCTTTTTTTCACTCTTTTTTTAATTATTATGTTATGTTAAATCACCATACATTACATCATTAGTTTTTGATGTGGTGTTCCACGATTCATTTTTTGCGTATAACACCCAGTGCTCCATGCAGAATGTGCCCTCTTTAATACCCATCACCAGGCTAACCTATCCCCCCACCCGCCTCCCCTCTACAACCCTCAGTTTGTTTCTCAGAGTCCATAGTCTCTCATGATTCGTCTCCCCCTCCAATTCCCCCCCTTCATTCTTCCCTTCCTGCTATCTTCTTCTTCTTCTTTTTTGTTTTTTTTAACATATAATGTATTATTTGGATGGGAGAACATTTAATGAATTCTTATTGAGTGTCAGGCACTGTGCTTTTTACTTGTATTATCTCAGTTAAGCCTCATATAAACCCCATGTGCTAAGTATCATTATTATTCCCTTTTAACCAATGAAGACATTAACTTATAGGGAAGAAAAGTATATTCCCTATTCACATACCTATCAATATATCAACCCAGGCAATTGGCTCCAGACCACATACTTAATATTCACTGCATTACTCTGTTATATCCATTTTCCCTTCTTTTTTTAAAAATTTTGCCCATGTGATTAATCTATATCTTTCTGAAGATACAGCCTTTTTGCTCCATATGTTATGTGCCATCTTTATTGGAGATTAATACCAGTGCTGAATCTTTGTTAGGATAGCCTGCTGACATTTTTTATTTACACTGCAATATTGGAAAGTATGTGTATGTCTGTGTGCGTGTGTGCACATGTACACATACATGCGTGAATAACCTTTCTTTTTTTTGTGCTAATAGCAACTTTAGTTCACCACCCAACAGCTTAAATATCTTGCTGCCACTTCCTTCAGTGTTTGTTTAGTTAATTTGCATCTCCAAGACATGTGTCATTGTCCATCTTAGATTATTCAAGCCTGGAGAAGACTAAGTAGCATTTGTTTATCTATACTCTTAGAAATGTTTCTCTTGGTTAAGATTAAGGAAAGCTCTATTCATCTCTGAAGGGGAAGATCTTAAATCTAAAAGCAATCCTATTGCTTAATTTTCAAGAAAGCAGCATTTCAGGAATATTCCCAGAGAGAAAAAGATTAATTCTGGGACGGTGATTGTGAAGCATAGAAAAAGATGGGTTTTATGTGACAGTATGTGAACCCAATTTGTTTTTTGAGCTAGAAGGAAGGGAAAGTAGGATTTATTGACTGTACAGTAAGGGGGAAGTTCTGATACAGTTAAGTTCTTATATCCAGTTTAGAGGTGAGGAAACCAAGGCTAACAGAAATTAATTAAATACCTCAGGGTTACATCAATAGTGTGTGGCTAAGCAGAATTTGATGGTATGAGTCCAGAGTCAATGTATGCTCCCTCCCTCCACCCTGCTGCCTTGTAACAAAAGATGCAGGTAAAATCTCTTGGGAGGGTAGGGGATGAAAGTTACAAAGTGAAGCTGAAGGGAAGATTGTCCAGGGAGAATTGAAATTAAATTAAATTAAGATCAAGCATGAATTGTAAGGAAGGATTATCTTTGGCTTTTGAACTGATGTAAGAACAAGATAAGATCTGTCAGTTGCTTACAGGACTATAAATTAAAATCATTAACACATTGGGCGCCTGGGTGGCTCAGATGGTTAAGCGTCTGCCTTCAGCTCAGGTCATGATCCCCAGTGTCCTGGGATTGAGTCCCGCATCGGGCTCCCTGCTCCTTGGGAGCCTGCTTCTCCCTCTGCCTCTCTCGCTCTCATGAATAAATAAAAATCTTAAAAAAAAAAATCATTAACACATTGATTTGATGTCTTCCTTATAAATATTCCCTGGGTTCTGGGAATATAAAGATTCCTGGGGCACAACCCTAGACCCTAAAGGACTAACAAACTCCTTATGGGAAAAATGGCTTTTACAGTGAAGCAAAATATCCAAATAAATGAAGACAGAGGAACCAGCCTTTTTTATTTCAGTGATTTGAGAAATGTTTGTTTGGATCAATTTTTTTTTTTTTAAAGAATTCATTTTTCAATCTTTAGTGGAACACCATTTAGAAAAAAAAAGGGCAACATTATGGTTTGGTGTTTAGGCACTGAAATGGGACTGGTCTGATCTGAAATATTGCTGTGTTACTTACGACTAGCAATGGGTGCGAGCAAGGGACTGTCTTTCCCATGTCAGGGATCTGTGGCCATCTCTAGCACAGGAATACAAATAGTACCAACCCCACAGGGTTTTCTTTTCTTTCTTTTTAAAAAATTAGATGATGCAGGGGCGCCTGGGTGGCTCAGTTGGTTAAGCGACTGCCTTCGGCTCAGGTCATGATCCTGGAGCCCCTGGATCGAGTCCCGCATCGGGCTCCCTGCTTGGCGGGGAGCCTGCTTCTCCCTCTGACCCTCCCCCCTCCCATGTGCGCGCTCTCTCTCTCTCTCTCATTCTCTGTCTCAAATAAATAAATAAAATCTTTAAAAAAAAAATTAGATGATGCATATCAGATACTCAGCACACCTTCTAAACCATGGTGAGCAAGCTCCCGGTGTATGCTATAGTTTAAAAAAATTTATTTATTTTTTAATAAACTCTCAAGAATGATCCCTGTATCGACTTCCACCAACCACACGGTGGCAGCAAGAATATTATCAGGGCCATGACTGAAGAGATGGACCTTTATTCCCCCAAATGATGAGACTGGAATGTGGTAGTAAAGGAACCAGCCCAACACAGCTGGGTTACATGTAGTGTTTCCTTTTGGCTGCGTGACTTTCTAAGACCACCCCCTGCTCCCAGTGCTGATCTGGTTTGCCATGGGTGTATAGTGAAGAAAGGAAGATTATTATGAATTCAAGATGTACTACATGCCAGCCACAGAGCTAAACTTCACATCTGTTATCTCATTTAATCCTTTTTAACAATTTATAACTTCACATGTGAAAAAGAAAAATTGAGTTCAGCTGGGTTAGATAGATTGCTTACCAGCCAGTGCTAATACATGTTAGATGTAAAAGGTTAGAACACAGCTTTGTCTAACTACATAGGCCTATATGGATGAAAAGGTTTTTGATAGATATCCTTATATAATCACAAATACCTTTAACTGGGGTTATTTTCTTAAAACTTTTTTTTTTTTCTGCGACCAACAAGTTCTTACATGCTGAACCATATTACACTTGGCTTTAAAAGAGCTAATGTTTGTTGAATTCTTAGAAAGTGCTTTATTTGATTTATATCAATTCATCATCTTCTATAGTCTCTGTAAGTTAACGTATTTAATAAAGATTTGTTGAGCAAATTATTCTTGTCACATACCATGCTAAGCAGTAGAACTACAAACACCTGTAGTAATACTTGTTTTTTAAATGCTCACTTTTCCTTAAAAGACCTTTTAGCTTGGGAAGTAGACAAGTAAGCAGACCACTACAATGCCATGTGGACAGAGCCTGTGAGGTGAACTGCACCGTGGTTTGGAAGCATGCTACTATCCAAAACTCCAGAATAAGGAAAGGCTCCTCAGGGGATCTGAAAGGTGATTTAAGACATTGAGGAATGACATATATAAAGAGGGAAGGAAAAGGGCAGTGATGAAGGGGTAAGATTCTTTTGGGTGTTAAAAGTGAATACCCAAAACACTTTCTGTTTTTGCTATGTTGTTCTAAGGAACTTTGAGTGCATATGAGAGAATTCTGGGTGTTCACTTTTTTTCCTCACTTGTTTTAGTTCTTATGATGGACCTTGTGCTTACTTACATGATCATGCTTATCACATTGCATTATAAATCCCTGTTAATGTACAGAATCTTGTTTCCAAACTTCGTGGGCTTCTTGGAGCTAAGGACTGCCTTTTATCTCCTTGTTCTTAGTTGGCTGCCAAGCTGAGTGCCATGCTTATAAAGAGCAGTCAAGCTTAACTAATTTATGTCCATATTATGGACCTTGTTCTTTATAATTATAAACAGTAAGTACTAGAGGTTTAGGCTATGGTAAGAAAATAGACTGTTTAAAAAGAGGATATCAGGACTTTGCTTTTATTTGTATATTGACTGTAATTGACTAAAAATATGACCAAAAATAATCCAGTTACAGACAACTTTTTATTAATTTTCAAAGTCAATTCTTGAAGTCAGTCTGTTCAGTAAGTGTTAAGATAAAAATGTATGCTAACCCATTTGCCATGAGGAGTACTTAACAATTCCAATTTGCTTGTTTCAGAGCCTTTAACGTTTTTACTATATCCTGTGGAGCATTTGTGTCCTTTTTTATTTGCTTCTAGATCCGAAATGGATAACATTTCTAAGGGGTTTGTGTTATCCTTTCGTATGCAGACTTTTGGTGCTGAAATAAATTATTTAGTCTCTGGCTATTTGACCTCCTCAGGCAGCAGGTATAGGGAGAAGCAAAGAACCCTTGGTGTAAAGAAAAGAGATGTTATCAGCATTATCATGCATTTACACACCCTTTCTTAACAAGACACTGTAAGTGGTTTACTGATTACATTTATCATCCCCTCCAGCCACTATGCTTTCCATATTACCCCACGGAAACCTCTCAGAAATGTTGGCAATTCCTAGGGTTTAATTTGAGTTCTTTGTTATTACACATCCTTCTTCTCACATATTATTTCTGTAAAAGTTTTTTGAATAGCAGCTTTTTCTTTTTCTTTTTCTTTCTTTGTGTGTGTGTGTGTGTGTGTGTGTCCTAGAAGAGTCACAGGTGCAGCCTAACTTGATTTTGGAAAAAAGAAAAGAAAAACCATGATGGAACTGAACAAAGTGAAATTAAGCAGTGTCCAATGACCAGTGACTTATGGGAAATAAGATATTTTCTCTTTCTCTCTATAAAAGACATTGATAATGTAATTTGTAAAATCACAGAATCCTAGCTTACTAAAGATACTGCTATTATGTGACAGATTTAAGGAAGATCTTCTGCTTAGTAGAGTGTTTCTGGGAAGAGGTAGGAAAAAAAAAACCAAAAAACTTGCTTACTTCAGTTTGGGCCATCTCCCAAGTCTTTGAATCCCTAAGATTGATTGTCCTAGGAAAACTGAAGCAACATAATGCAAACTTCTAACCTCATGGGATTAGTCAACTGCATAAGCAAAAATAACTGAGACACCCAAAATGTAATTTCTGTAGAGGAACCAGTCTGAAGGCTAATAACTGTGTGTTGATCATGTGAATGTCCTTTTGTAGATCTTATGTTGTGAGCATTTTTAATGGTATGAGATCTTTATAAATAACTGAGTGTAAATACTGTTAGGGTATGGACTTGGGCATAAAAGTGCAGTCTTTAGGGGCACCTGAGTGGCTCAGTCGTTAAGCGTCTGCCTTCGGCTCAGGTCATGATCCCAGGGTCCTGGGATCGAGCCCCGCATCGAGCCCCGCATCCGGCTCCCTGCTCTGAGGGGAGCCTGCTTCTCCCTCTCCCACTCCCCCTGCTTGTGTTCCCTCTCTCGCTATCTCTCTCTCTGTCAAATAAATAAATAAAATCTTTAAAAAAAAAAAAGTGCAGTCTTTAACAGCGGGAACTGCTCATTCCAACATTCACCAGGTCAAAAGGTTAAAGCCCTTTTACCAGTGGAGGAACCTATGCGGATATTTTTGTATCTGCAAATAAATGTTTCTGCCAATGTTTCAAAAGTTAGCATTGTCATTGATGTGTACATGTATACATTTCTTAACACTTGAATTGGGGCTGGTGCAGAGGAGATAAATCTTACTTGCTATTGGGGCACAGTGCTGCTGTGATTAGTCCTGTACTTAACTGTAATCAATTTGGAAATACTTATGAAAGGTATAATTATGATTTAGGAGACAGCTTTCTTTTGGTCACTTTATACATGTTGGCAAATAAATAGGGTTTTTGTGCATGCACTCCCTTTATTTTTCTTTTAAGGAAAATAATATTTTGCTCTGTGGCTAAGAGACTTTGGCAGTAAAATGAAAGCATTGTAGTAGAGAATATATTTTATAGGAATGGGAATCAAATCTGTATAAACTCATGCAAAAACCATACTTCCAAGGTGAAATGTATGGAAAGAAATTTTTAAACCTTTTAGTTTTCTCCTTTTAAAATCCATCTATAAAGTAGTAACTTAAAAGCAGGAGGTCAGAGATAGCTGAGAAAAGAGGCAGCAGTGTGTGATTTCTTAAGATATTTTCTTTTGTGTAGGTGATTTGGGACACTGGTCATCTGACATACAGTCAGTTTGGGGAGAGATTATGGAAACAGGGCGATAGTGAGGAAAGTTTAAAAACTTTAGGGGACTTTTTTTTTCTGTTTCTGAGGTATTAAATCATGATAACTAATTTATTAATAATTAATTCATAATAATCAATGATATGCTGAGTGTGGTAGTAGCCAAGCAGTTTTGCCTTATAGGTAGAATAAAGGAGAAATTACATGATAGTTCTCAAGGAGAGAAATATCCATATGGAATCTCTGAGAGCAGAGAGGCAGCAGGGACCCAGAAAAAACAGAGAGGTTGTTTTGTTATTTCCTCAGCATGATTACCAAACGCCATCTGAGGATCCTTTGCCTACTTCCAAATATGAAAGTTGAAGGGAAGGTGGGTTTCTGAGTAGAATGAAAGAAAGAATGCAAAACAGACTCTAAGAATCAAAAGCAGTACAGTGGGAGGAAGTGTCCATTCCCAGATGTGAGAGGCTGGAGAGGAAAAGGATTAAGTTGGGAAGGGAAAAAGAGATAACACTACACCACAAAGACTGTATGGTAAATAGGAGGTTCTTCACTTAAAGGAAATAATTACTTCTTTAAGGACCTTGTCTCCAATTATGGTCAAATATGAGGTAATGAGGGTTAGGGCTTCAACATATAAATTTGGGGGAGGACACAATTCAGGCCATAGAAAGGGATATTAAGTTAAAATGAGGCCATTAGAGTGGGCCCTAATCCAATCTGGTTTCTGTAAGAGGAAATTTGGGTTGAGCAAGAAGGTGGCCATTTGCAAGCCAAGGAGGGAGGTGTCAGAACACACCAACCCACAACACTTTGATCTTGGGCTTCTAGCCTCCAGAACTGTGAGAAAATAAATTTCTGTTGCTTAAGCCACTCAGTCTGTGGTATTGTGTTATGGAAGCCCTAACAAATGCATACATCTGTCTCTCACAAAGCAATTGCATTTGAGAATGTGGAGTGGAGTGCTGGGATTAAAAAAAGGAAGGAGGATTGTAATGTTTGCACAAGTCTCTCAATGTGCTAGAAATTAATGAATTGTACATATGAAATGGATGGTATGTAAATATACCTCAAACTTAGTTGAAAAAATTATAAGAAATATAACTAAGACTGTAATTTCTTTCAGAGGCCCAAAGACAGAATACCTCCTAACTCATTCTATGAGGCCAGCATGACTTAATACCAAAACAAGAAAAAAACACTACAAGAAAAGAAAACTGCAGACCACTTACCTCTCTTGAGCATAGATGCAAAATCCTCAACAAATTATTAGCAAATCAAATCCAAAATAGCATGAAAAGAATTACATACATACTACCACCAAGTGGGATTTAACCTACGCATGCAAGTCTGTTTCAGCATTTGAAAATCAGTTAATGTAATACATTGCATTTATAGGCTAAAAATAACAACAACAAAATCACATGATCATCAATAGATGTAGAAAAAGCATTTGACATTCAATAACCATTCATTAGAAAATTCTCATTAAACTAGATAGAGAGGGAAACTGTCTCAATTTGATAAAAACAATCTACAAAAACTCCACAGCTAATATTATACTTAATGGTGGGAAACTCAAAGCCTTCCCACTGAGATCAGGTACAAGGCACAAATGTCTTCTCTTACCCGCTCCTTTTTTTAACACTGTACTGGAAGTCCTTGTTAATGCAATAAGGAAAGAAAGGGAATAGAAATTATACAGATTGGGAAGGAAGACATAAAACTATCCTTATTCACAGATGACACAATTGTTTCTATAGAAAATCTAAAAGAATCAACAACAACAACAAAAAAACCCTCTTGGAACTAATAAGCAATTATAGGAAGTTTGCAGGATTCAAGGTTAATATACAAAAGTCAGTTGTTTTCCTATCTACCAACAATGAGCAAGTTTAATTTAAAATTAAAAATGTAATGTCATTTAGATTAAAATGCCAAAATGAAATACTTAGGTATAAATTTAACAAAACACATACAAGATCTCTATGAGGAAAACTACAAAACTCTGATGAATGAAATCAAAGATGAACTAAGTAAATTGAGAAATATTTTATATTCATGGATAGGAAGACTCAATATTGTCAAAGATGTCAATTCTTCCCAACTTGTTCTGTAGATTCGATGCAATCTCAATCAAAATCCCAGCAAGTCATTTTATGGATATCAACAAACATTTTCTAAAGTTTGTTCCAAGAGGCAAAAGACTCAGAATAGCCAACATGATACTGAAGGAGAAGAGCAAAGTTGGAGGATTACCCGACTTCAGTACTTACTATAAAACTCCGATAATTAGGACAGTGTGGTGTTGACAAAAGAATAGACAAACCTAAGAAGGAGCAGAATAGAGGACCCAAAATAGATCCCCATAAATATAATCAAGTGATCTTTGATAAAGGAGCAATGGCAATACAATGAAGCAAAGATATTCTCTTCAACAAATGGTGCTGGGACAACTGGACATCCACATTTTAAAAAATGAATTTTTTATTTTATTTTTTTTATTTTTTAAAGATTTTATTTATTTATTTGAGAGAGAGAGAATGAGAGAGAGCACATGAGAGGGGGGAGGGTCAGAGAGAGAAGCAGACTCCCCGCCGAGCAGGGAGCCCGACGTGGGACTCGATCCCAGGACTCCAGGATCATGACCTGAGCTGAAGGCAGTCGCTTAACCAACTGAGCCACCCAGGCACCCTAAAAAATGAATTTAGACATAGACCATATACTCTTCCTAAACATTAACTCAAAATGGACTGTAGACCTAAGTGTAAAATACAGAATTATAAAATACTTAACATAACATAGGAGAAAACCTAGATGATATTGGGTATGGTGATGACTTTTTAGAAAAGACACCAAAGACATGATCCATGGAAGAAATAATTGATAAGCTGGACTTTTTTTAAAATTTAAAACTTCTGCTCTGCACAGAATTAGAAGACAAGCCACAGAGTGGGAGAAAATATTGTAAAGGACACATCTGATAATGGACATTTAACCAAAATATAAAAAGAACATTCAAAAGTCAACAATAAGGACACCTGGATGGCTCAGTCAGTTAAGCGTCTGCCTTCTGCTCAGGTCATGATCCCAGGGCCTTGGGATTGAGTTCCGCATTGGGCTCCTTGCTCAGCAGGGAGCCTGCTTCTCCCTCTCCCACTTCCCCTGCTTGTGTTCCCTCTCTCGCTCTCTCTCTCTCTGTCAAATAAATAAATAAAACCTTAAAAAAAAAAACAAACCTCAACAATAAGAAAACATACAAGCCAATTAATACATGGTCCAAAATGTTAACAGATACCCCACCAGAGAAGATCTACAGATGGCAAATAAACATATGAAAAGATGCTCCCATCATGTTTCATCAGGGAAATACAAATTAAAACAATGAGATAACCACTACATAGCTATTTGAATGGCCCAATCAGTTGTAGTAACACTGACAACATGCAATGCTGGAGATAATACGGAGCAACAAGAATTCTCACACCTTTCTGAGAATACAAAATGGTACAGCCACTTTGGAACATAGTTTGGCAGTTTCTTGCAAAACTAAATATACTCTTGCCATATGATCCACCAGTCGTTCTCCTTGATATTTACCCAAAGGAGTTGAAAACATGTCCACACATAAACCTGCACAGAAATGTTTATAGCAGCTTTACTCATAATTTCCAGTTACCACTTTGGTGGGGAATGTTGATAATGGGAGAGGCTACGTGTGTGGCAGGGGAGAGGGCATATGGGAAATCTCTGTATCTTTCTCTCAATTTTGCTTTGAACCTAAAACTTCTCTGAAAAACATAAAGTATTTTAAAAAAGGAATGAAGTTTGGTTTGGTTTGGTTTTAAAGATTTTATTTATTTGTTTGACAGAGAGAGACACAGCGAGAGAGGAACACAAGCAGGGGTAGTGGGAGAGGGAGAAGCAGTTTCCCCGCCGAGCAGGGAGCCCGATGCGGGGCTCGATCCCAGGACACTGAGATCATGACCTGAGCCGAAGGCAGCTGCTTAACAACTGAGCCACCCAGGCGCCCCAGGAATGAAGTTTTATTTGGAAATATCTCTCAGAATTTTAAATATCTGTGCTCTGCATATAGGAAATTATCTTAGAGATATGTTCATATACATGAAAAATGATATAACTTGTTTATGTTAATAAAATATTGAAAATGTCCTAAGTGTGTATCAGTAGGTATGTGACAGAGACACTCATATGTGCTCACTAGTATTATTTTGTTTTTTCCTTGATCACACTGTATTTATTATTCCCCCAATTATTAGGTAGAACCATGTGGCCGAGTTTTGTGACCCTGAAAACATTTTGTATGGTATTGTAGTGATGGAAATATATCATTATACATCTGTCCAAACTCATAGGATGTACAATATCAGTAATGAATTCAAAGGTAACTATGGACTTTCGGTGATCATGATGTGTCCATGTAGGTTCATCCTTGGTAAGGAAAAAAAAAAAAGTACCATTCTGGTGAGTGATATTGATAATGGGGGGAGCCTATGCATGTGTGAGTGTGGGGGGGTATATGGGAAATCTCTGTATCTTCTCAGTTTTATTATAAACGTAATACTGCTCTAAATATAGTTTAAAAACCTCCAAAACCTATAATGCTTGTTTCATATATTGATGGATCAGTCTAGAAAGTGGAGAAATAGATCCAAGTATGTGTGAAAATTTATGATATGAAAGTTTGGCATATGAAATCATTTGTAAGAGATATTTTAAAACCCAATAAATGATGCAGCTGCAGTAAAATTGGTTACTTTGTCTCATAGTTTATCCCAATATAACTCCGTGTATTAAAAATTTAAATGTAAAGATTTTATAGTTCTAGATTGAAAATTCTGGTAAAGTGAAGGTCTTTCAAAGAATCTTCTTAAGGTCAGATCTCATAATGAAGAAAATGATTTGAGAATTTCTGCATTGCAATAGTAATGATAGGGGATCCTGGGTGGCTCAGTCAGTTAAGAGTCTGCCTTCAGCTCAGGTCATGATCCCAGGGTCCTGGGATCAAGCCCCACATCGGGCTCCCTACCCAGTGGGGAGCCTGCTTCTCCCTCTCCCCCTTGCTTGCTCTCTTGCTCTCGAAAATAAATAAACAAACAAACAAACAAATAAATAAAATCTAAAAAAATAAATAAATAAAACTGTAGGTCTGTATTTATTGACAGAGAAAGATGTATTTTTAACTGTAAGCACTAAGTTGCATGATAGCTCACATGGAACTTTTGTAAGCATTCAGCCAACCACATTATCCCATTTAGGCTATAACAGTAGACACCAAAGAGGTACTGATTTTTATTTTGTTATTTTATAATGTATGTATTTTAATATTTAGCATTAATATATCATTAAAATATTATAATTAATGATATAATTAATATACATTTACCATAAATAATCATTCAGTGTAATCAAGCATCCCTATTAAACTCCTTGCACTTCAACTTTTCGGTCTATGTATGCTCTCTCCAACATGTCATATTATGTTTATTATGATGGCCAAAAATACCACTTACATAGACTATGGACACAAGAAAAACTGATTCCATTGTTTGCTTATCTTTTTTGGTATATTTCTCAATCATCTCAGACATAATGTATACAACATGGGACTGTGCAAACATTCTTCCTCTAGATGTATTCTTATTTTATTTTATTTTTTTTTTTTAAGATTTTATTTATTTATTTGACAGAGACATAGCGAGAGCAGGAACACAAGCAGGGGGAGTGGGAGAGGGAGAAGCAGGCTTCCCGCGGAGCAGGGAGCCCGATGTGGGGCTCGATCCCAGGACCCTGGGATCATGACCTGAGCTGAAGGCAGACGCTTAACGACTGAGCCACCCAGGCGCCCTAGATGTATTCTTATTTCTAATTATGGCACTTCTGTCATTTCAGTTGCTTGCTCCAGTTTTTGGATTTTGTTCTTGACACCCTCTTCTTTCTTGATCCTCCCAGTGATTATAATCCCTCAGTATAGTTGAATTTGTCCATTTCTTTCCACCTATTCTGAGAGGTAGCAGCTGGGCTCACTCCCAGCTTCCATGTCTTGTCTTTCATTCTCATCCAGTTTTCAAACAGTGGTCAGGTGATCATTTAAGAAATGTAAATCCAATCATGAATACTGCTTGAAACAATTTGATAGTTTCCCAGTGCACTAAAGAAATATCCTTAGGGGCGCCTGGTGGCTCAGTCATTAAGCGTCTGCCTTGGGCTTAGGTCATGATCCCAGGGTCCTGGGATCGAGCCCCGCATCGGACTCCCTGCTCTGCGGGAAGCCTGCTTCTCCCTCTCCCACTCCCCCTGCTTGTGTTCCCTCTCTCGCTGTCTCTCTCTCTCTCTCTGTCAAATAAATAAATAAAATCTTCAAAAAAAAAAAAAAAAAAGAAATATCCTTAATGTTTGACACGGTCTATTACATGGTTTCCCTCCCAGTTTGGGTAAATGCCTGCTAATTTTTATAAAGCATTAGAGGATAGAGTTTATGAATCACTGACTGGTTGACTTGCTATCAATCCTGAATGCTATCTTTATTTAAATGCTAGACTTTATTTAAAAATATATATATACATTTTGTTAACATCTAAAACAGGAAAAATGTGTGATTAGAAATAACTAGCATAGGTCTCTAAATGTAGATCATACCATACTAGCTTTTTTGGCAATAAAATATGATAGACTTAACATTCTTGTCTTTATTAAGGAATTTTATTAATTCCTTCATGATATAATAGAGAAATATGGGGCACAGGTAAAAGTAATTAAGAACACTAGTGCCTGGTTGAAATAATGTGCCTGGTTTAATTGTCAATTTTGAAATACATGTTTATTTGTGTGCTATGAGATACCTTCACTACTTTTATCACTGGTTTAAATAAGGTGCTAAAAGTAGTCTTACCGCACTTTGTTGTTGTTTCAAACTGCAAAGGATGGCTGCTATATTGAATAACTGAATTAAGATTGTTTTGTATCTTAAAAAGGCATAGATTTCAAAAGAGATAAATATAAGAACATGTATTTTGTTCCCAACACGTGTCATAAGTCTTGTCTATATAAATCCATACTGTAGGACAGCTTTAAGAGCAGCATGCTATTCAGAATAAGTGAATCAGTAATCCTATTCTGTATTACTCAGACTCTTAGTATATTACATTTTGCTCTAAACCTGACACTCTAAAATAGAGGGAGAAAAAGTACCCTGAGACTTACCAAAAGGGAATTACTATGATGTGATCCAGAGTTGCTCAAAATCACCTGTTATGAGGAAAAGTGCATAGAACTGGAAATTTACCTTGGAAAAGAGAGGACTCCAGGGGGAAAAAAATGTAGCAATCTTTAAACATTTGAGGTTAATACCTGAACATGGAACAAATGGGTGTTAAATACAGAGAGGCATTTCAGCCCAATACAAATAACGTGAATGATATTGACTGTTGTCTTTAAAGTATTTAATATATGTGTTAAAATAATTTTATCAATGTTAAGGGCGCCTGGGTGGCTCAGTTGGTTAAGCAACTGCCTTCAGCTCAGGTCAGGATCCTGGAGTCCCAGGATCGAGTCCCACATTGGGCTCCCTGCTCGGCAGGGAGTCTGCTTCTCCCTCTGACCCTCCCCCCTCTCAGGCTCTCTCTCTCTCTCTCAAATAAATAAATAATCTTTAAAAAAAAATTTTATCAATGTTAAAATAGCTTGTGTCTTATTTATAAAAACAGCAGGCTGTTTATGAGTTTAGTGTAATATGAGTTTAGTGTAATAAAAAAGTGCAAGTAGTTTTTCAGAAAAGGAAAGCTTTTGTGGGAAGTGTGTAGATGAGTTAGGAATTACACCCATTAGCTTAACCACAATAAATTTGTATTTACAGTGGTATCACATAAATTTTATTACCAGGTGAATGAAACATCAAGTGTATGCAGAAACTTTGCTAAAGGGTTGGATGCATTTTCTCATAGTTTTCAAGCCAGAATAAGTCATTTATGTGGCAGTCAGCTTTCAGGTAAACCTATTTTTGAACTTAAGGTTTTGCAGATGCTAAAACAAGTAATTTTAAAACTCAAAAATTAATACAAACTTAATACCCATGTTTTCCAAAAGATCTAAAACCCTATTGATTTAGATGTTGATGAAGTAGAATCAATTACATATATACATTTTTTAAATAAATTGATCTCTATAATATATAATGTATAAATGTTTTCCTGGATACATGTCACCACCTGCTTGTTTCTAATATGTAGATATTTAATTACAGGACTTCAGAATATAATTCTTTAAAAAAGCTTAAGTGTATAGCTTATATAAGCTTTAACATTTGTCTATTCCTTCTTAAATTTATAGACCTAATGTATCCTGACTTAGGGTAGTCCTATTTCCTCATTGACATGAAATTTCCTCTTAATATTCATGTTACTTATTCCATTGTGGTATTCTAGATGTTTACTTATGTTTACAGTGCTACTGATGTTTACTTAAGAATAATTACATTTTAGATGGAAAATAGACCCATATTTACATATTAAACAAACATGGTGCTTAGGTACTTAGAAGAGGTACTCATGTTTATGGATACTAGTCTTAAAGAGTTCACTTTACCAAATACTTCTTTGGAATGAGGCTACATCCTGAGACCTGTGTTCTTTAAAATAATCTGGGTTCTTGTGATGCATATGTAGTCTCTGAGTGTAGGTTTAGTTTATTAGAACCTAAATCAAATCATAATTTCAGGTCAATAGAAACAGATTTGTTCAGAGACATCTTTTTTTGGATGTTTTAAAATACAAATGGAATTGCCTTTGCAATTTGGGGTTAAATACTGGGGTCTACAATTTGAATGTTTCAAGCAAAACTTAGCTTACTCTATACAATAGCAATAATAGTAATAAAATGGATTACTACCTACTCTACAAAGGTGTGAGTTTTCACTGTCTCTGTCCCCAGGTGGAATATATTTTCATGTTTTGAAAACTGAACCTGCATAATATTTACAGTTTTTTTTTTAAAAAAAGCTTATCTGTAGGGAAAGCTACACCAAATAAACAATAGCATCAACTTTTGACTACGTAAAGTAAGTATAAATAGATAGAATGGCAGAGTGTAAGAATCAGATCATCATACCTAATGTACAACACCAAACATTTTGGATAGATGAGCATCCAAGTGTGCGTGAGTAAAACAGCAGCTCGTCAAAACCAGCTCTAGCAGACACTAATTGTACTCCATCCAGAATGTGCCAATGGTGTCCTCCTTGAAGTCCCTTCAAATGGCCAGTTGAGGGCTTTTTCTCAGTCCAAACACAGATCATGTCAGATGTTCCAAGGAATTAGTGACTTTGGGAGCAGCCCTTGGCCAATGACAGATGGCAGTTGGGGATTATTACCTTGTTTCTTTACTTCTTAGGTGGAAAACCTGAGGGATGTTCTATACTGTCTCACAGAGGTCCCCAGTGAGACTGAGCCACAGTTGCTCATAGCAATAACCTGATGATTAGTAGGCTTTCTTCCCTTCCTTTTCTCACTTATTCACTTCCCCAGTGCTCCCTAGAATCGCCTCCCAAGTAAACTAGTCACACTAAAGCCTTTGTCTTGGACTGCATGTAGAGCAATCCAACTTAAGACAACTGCTTATTGACCCTTCCAGGTGTTCTCATTGATATTTATGTAAAGATACCCAAAGAGATAGAAGATTGGAAAATTGTACAATCAGGGACTATTAGCCAGCAATCTTTCAGGCTACAAGACACATTTCTACCCATCAAAATAGAAATAGAAACCTAAAGCAAAAACAACAATTAGACAGGAAGAAGGCAGCAGTTTTTCATCCCGTTTCTATTTTGTATCCTTGTGTGGACTTTGCCCTTTGATCTCCAAAAAACCCACTGCTATTTTACAATATCTTGACAGATCAGTCTCACTTGTCTGCCCTCATGAGTATCTTCTTCCTATAATTCCCACAGATTGAGTATAACCAGTAGAAAAGTGTAGAAATTCTGCCCATGAGGAAGTAGTGTAGATACAAAGAGTCCTAGAACTATTGGTTGTCATTTTTCTTTCTCACTTTTAATTTTTTTAATTTTTATTTTTAATATATATTTTTAATGTTTCAAGTTTTTCTTTACATTTTAGTTAGTTAACATACAGTGTAGTGTTAGTTTCAGGTGTAGAATTTAGTGATTCATCCCTTACATATAACACCCAGTGCTCATCCCAACAAGTGCCCTCCTTAATACCCATCACCCATCTAGCCCATCCCCCACCCACCTCCCTCCATCAGCCCTCAGTTCGATTTCTGTTAAGAGTCACTTATGGTTTGCTTCCCTCGCTTCCCACCCCCCGTTTCCTCTGTGTTCATCTGTTTTGTTTCTTAAATTCCACATATGAGTGAAATCATACGGTATTTGTCTTTCTCTGACTGACTTATTTTGCTTAACATAATACACTGTAGTCTTTCTCTACTTTTGGTGAGTTAAGATACATGGACTATTTAAAACCACTCAGGGAGGGGCACCTGGGTAGCTCAGTCGCCTAGGTGGCTGCCTTCACCTCAGGTCATGATCCTGGGGTCCTGGGGTCAAGCCCCGCAGCAGGCTTCTTCCTCAGGGGGGAGCCTGCTTCTCCCTCTCCCTCTGCCTACTGCTCTGCCTCCTTGTGCTCTCTCTCTATCTTTTTCAAATAAATAAATAAAATCTTTAAAAACAAACAAGTAAATAAAAATTTATAGATTGCATACATCTATCAAGACTGGCTACATAAAAATATGATTTTCATGAAGCCTATGATGTAATCCTTTAAAAAACCAAAAATTTCTCATCTCATTTAAAAACTAAGCATTGTATTCATTATGCACAGGAAAGGGATATTTTGAAAAATAAGAAAGATTTGTTACTGTAAACAGAAGAAAAATGAGAAAAGCATCTACTGCACTGAATTTCAACTCTATTTTGTTGAGGAAATTGAGGCCAACAGCCATGATATCTTTCATCTGCCCTATCTCTAAAACCTAAGGACTGCTCCTTCATCTGTCACATAAGATGAAGTTTCCTCTGTACTGCTTAATTTCAAGTCACTTTTTTCTTTCTTTTTTCTTTCTTTTTCTTTTTCTTTCTTTCTTTCTTTCTTTCTTTCTTTCTTTCTTTCTTTCTTTCTTTCTTTCTTCTTTCTTTCTTTTTCTTTCTTTCCTTTTTTTTTTTGCCAATTCTCACATCATCTACCAATCTTTTCTAGAGCCTTGTTTTATTTTGTTTGTCAACATCACCTTTCTATAGGCTTTTTCTTCTTAGTCAAAGTAAATATCTAAACCTTTTCCATTTGGAAAAGGAAGTATATATATCTGGCTTCTGTCTAATATCTTTTCCCTCTTTTTAATTTTAGCTTTAAAAAATAATTCTGTTCTCACCGTGTTCACTTCTACACTGCCGTTAACTTCCAAGTTCGCCCCGTTCTGGCTTTCATGCTCATTTCTTCCTTATAAAAACTGTTCTACATTTTTTTAAAATGTTTAGCATCTCCGATCCTGTGAATTAAATTTCAGTAGTTGTGACAATAAGAAAGCACTTCATATATTTTCAAATGCTCCCGGTGTCATGGTGTTTTCACTGATTGTAAATCACTGTTCTTTCAAAACTATTCTCTTTAAGGGCTTTAGTGGCATTCTAATTGTAATCACCAATAGAATTTCTTTCTTTGCAAGACTTCCATGCTAAATTGTGCACAATTAATCTCATTCTCCTTTTTAAAGCTTTATATTTCCTTTGATTGTAAAGCAGTGCATTTACCACTTTCTCCTTATACTTCTCTAGTTTTCCTCTTTGCCTTTTTTCCCTCTATTAGTCCCTTAAATATCAATGTTTCTCAGAGTTTCATTCTTAATTCATTGCATGTAACACTCTACACGAGTGATCCTTAATGCTTTTGGTTTTAATTTGTACATCTCTCTGATAATCTATTGACAGTTATGGCCTTTTTGTCCCAAGAAGGGGGATGAGTGGTGGTAACATGCATATCACCCAAGCACAAGACATTATATGCATATTTCAGAGGGCTTATGAATTCTCTGAAGCCCATTACTGGACTTTTGATTTAAACTTTTGATCATTGAATCTCTTTATCCATTGATAACCCCAAAATTTATATTATTTATCTCCATATTTATTACAGAAGTCTCCCAACTGTTCCAGCTTTAGTCTTGCCCCCAACAAATGCATCCTCCATTCAGCTGCCAGAATTATCTAAAATGGAAATCTCTTTGTTTAAATATCATATAGGATGCTTCCCATTATTTGTACACTTACCGGTCTCTCCTGCCATATCTCTTCTTATCTCCTGCATATAAATACTATTCATGGTGTGCATGCTACGGGCCAGAAACTGTACCAATCATTTTGCCTTGTTTATCTCAAAAAGTTGTGTCTTATTACTAAGAGATTTGGAACTCTTCATGGAAACTACAAAAAGCTATGAGCTTAAGAGGAATTATGGAAGAAAAGTAATTATGAAGGAAAAGGTTTCCTGGAAAGTTTGTGTCTTTGAAATTATGGAATGAGATTCTTAGACCGTAGGGTTCAGGTTAGTTTTATTCATATCCAGACATTTTAAATATTCTAAATGGGTATTTGAAAGTAAGTAAGATGAGCAGGGTGAAAGGATAGCAGCTGCAAACGTGGAATCTCACATGGCAAAGTCAAAAAGTGGAACTGGCATTAGGGGGCAGTAGCAGGGCATAAACCGTCTGCAGAGAAGCTGGGTTAATTACTGCTAAAGCAGCCCTTAAGGTTGATTGTCATTTAGTGAATGATTTGACTTATGTCACGTTACTCTAATGGTTTAAAAGTCAATGACCTTCTCATTGTTCTCATCAGTATCAAGTAGCTCTGATTAAGTGTATGTTGTATTGATAAAGGGGCTGTATAATGAGAACTACGTGGATTGAATCAATAGTTTAGAATATGGGGTAATAAATGGTAGTCTCAGAATATATTTTTATGTTCTTCCAGATTTATCGTTATATATCAATGATTTAAAAAACTTTTTAACTCTAATAAAGTCATTTTAATAAAATAATATATATTTCCTCTCTTGCCTTTCCATTGGCATCTAGTGAGACTTTTTTTCCTGAAGATTTTTGCTCTTGGAAAAGTAATAAAATCTTAAACTAAAGGTTTCAAAATACTATGTTTTCAGATTGTTTTTCATCTTTAAAAAAAAAAAAGGTGTTTTCAGCACTGCCCATTTCAGGATGAAAAGGGAAGCCTTGCATTTGCTAAGAGAAAAGTGCATAGGAAAAAATTACTTATGACTTGCCAGTGGACATTTTATACACTGCCTAGGAATAATTTAAAATATCCAATTTTACACTCTTCCTGTAAAAACATGCTGGCAGTTGGATAAGATAAAATATTAAAGATGCAGGTTTGTTTATATTTAACTTTACACTTAGTTATAATGGCAACAAATATAGTTTTTGGTGACATTTCTCTATTTTCCTTAAATCTTTCTTGAGGGAGTAATCTGTGTAAGTCATATCTGCAAAATATAATGGATCTGTAAATTCTAGTTTACAGTCAATTTCACACAGAACCATTTCTAGGTTTAATCAACCTCCTCGATGGTCTTGACAAGCTTCAGTTATTTGTTATTCCTTTTGTTTGGCAACAGACTATTTTAGGATTAAGTGAAAATGCTATATGAGCAGCTCACTGTAGAATCACTTTTTTTTATTAGCCTCTGAATTGGTCACAGTAATAAAAGATAACATTTTTTGTTAAGTTTTGCATAAGTAGAAATTTAGAAGCCTGCTTACTTTACGAATAACAAGAATTTCACATAAATCACAATTGATAATATAATTTTCTCCTGAACTGTGGATCCTTTAAAATACCAAACAACTCTTATCAATATTGGTTTTATTGCCGAAGTGGCACTGCATCTTCAAGTTGTCTGATTAGTCAAAAGAGCAAATGCATTCCAAGGGCACAACTGTTGAAAAACGGATGCAATTACAGAATAATTGAAGCTTGTCAAGATCACCTAGATGCCCAAAGAGGAGTGTATGATAATCTTTATGCATACAATATTTGGAATCAAGAAGACAGAAGGTTATTGAGTGTCTTTGCATGCTATTGCACTGACTCTAAGTCTTATTCAGAATATAGTGATCAATCATGGTTGTGTTCCTAGACCAGAGAAGAGTTAGCCCACAAGTTTAACATCTGTCAGCGGTGGGCCCAGGCAATGAGGGAATAGGAAATGTACAGGTGAACACAGCAGCAAAACAAACATACAGAGCAGCCAACATTAAAAGGCTACACATTTTTCATGTAATTTGAAGATCCCAGCTAAATAAATCTCACTGAATGATAAACCACTAGGAGGGAATTTTGTTCATTTAACTTTGGGAACATCAGGATATGAACTCATAGATTTTAAATAATTTAATAAAACCTTAAGTCAGAGTTTCTAAAGTAGTAGCCCATGAAGTGTGTTCAATCTTCACAGAATTTAAGAAACAGGAATTAGTGGACAGCATTTAAAACCTGAGTATTTCACATAGAGAATTTGTTTCAAAGTATTATTAAAAACAAAAAGTGGAAAAGAGGGTAATACTGGGTTTTATAGCCTAGGGTCGTTAATAAGTTGGTGAGAAGTAGGGAGTCTTTCTTTCTGGTAGGATATGCCCCCTCTAGTTTGCTCAAGTCTCCACCACTCCCTATTGTTCATTGACACTGAAGACAAGTATCAGTTGTCACTTAATATAAATCTTGCAGTGCTTTTTAATTTATATCTGGAATTTACTGTCATTATTTTTAACCTGAATTGCCTCTGAAGACTTAGAGTTTGTAATTCTGCTCTAATTAAACTGATTTTGAAATTATATACCTAATATGGGTTATCCCCAGAAGACTGTCTGCTTTAGCATCGAGAAATCTAGAAGATGAAACAAGCAGTCTCAGAATCTGAGAATTACACTGATTTAAGAAAGAACTGAAAATCAATCAGATAAGGTTTGGCATCTAGGGGCTCAGACCAAAGAGTAGGGGATGGGGAGGAGACCAGGCCAACTTTGCAGGTGCAGTTCGTGAATTCTTACATATGTCACCAAAGAACCATGAGCTTTGCCTCAAGGAATAGAAGAAAAGACTCCGTGTCTAAATTGCTTTGCTTTTAAAGTGCTTGGCAAGCATTTGCCAGGCAGAAGCCAGAAATCTCCTATGACTGTGACTGTTCACTGTGGTAGAGGGGCCGAGCTAACCACTCACACTGACAGTTTAACATTAGTGATAGTCTTACATTGTAATTAGTTTTCTAATGTTTTAAAAAACCCAAAGCCTTAACATCAAAAAATATAATTTCAAGAAACCAAATCTATCATCTAAGTAAAAGCAAACACTATTCCATTTGTGATAGTCATACAAAATTAAGATAATCTTGAATAATATGCGTTATAATGCATAAAAACATTTATATAATAATGGAATGCTGCTGAATCTTTACTTTTAATGAGTTCCTCATATTTAAAGGAGTATGTCTCCTAATTGGAAATCATTTACTGAAACTGCTTCTTACTAAGCTATATATGATTTAAAAAAAAAAAAAATCCATCTTCCTTAGTTCCATTTTTCATGTGTCAAGTTGTTGTCCTTAGATTCCTTAGTTCACAAGAGTTGACAAACGATGGCCAATGGACCAAATCCTTAACATGTTTTGGTAAAGTTTTTTTTAGACTATAACCACACCCATTTGATTATGTATTATCTATAGCTAATTTGTTTTATGGTATAGCTGAGTAGTTCCAAGAGAACGTATGATCTGAAATAGCCAAAATATTTACTATCTAGTCCTGTGCAGAAAAAAAAATGTTGACCCATGTCTTAGATACTCAACTAATTTTCATGAACAAATCAAACCAAAGTAGGCCCTGTTAATCTGGTTCAAAACTATTTGCATCTTGTGTTAAGATGCATGATTTCTGGTCTTGGTGCTGGAATTCATGGGGATTTTCTAAAATCCATGAGAAGGAAAGAAAATAAGACTTGATCCTTTTTAAACACATTACAATTGGTGGCATAATGAATATCGTGTTAGCATGTTATATGTTTCTACTAGGTATCTTTCTGGAATGATCATAAAGATCAAAGAGTAACATGGTGACAAATTCATCATTTAAAAATCAGGCTAAAACTGTAGAAAAGTTTCCATCAGTACATTTTGGTTCCTTCCAGATACTCGGGTTTCAGCTATATTGGCTGCCAGCAGTGGATTACAGATAATCCATTAAAAGAGTAATGTATGGTGATTAACATAACATAATAAAATTTAAAAAAAAGGAGTGGTTTTCAAACTATAGTTGCCTCAGGATCACAGGGAGGGCTTGTATACACACAGGTTCCTGGGCTCCACTTTCAGAATTTGTGACTCAGTAGGGCTGGGAGAGGGGCAATAATTTGCATTTCTAACAAGTTCCCAGATGATACTGATTCAACAGCTTGGTCAAGCAACAACACTTTGAAAATCACAACATTACGGTGTTCATTCAGTGATAAGAAAACAAGGGATATCCTACTTGACATACACTTGTACATTTTAAGGACGATAATAGATGACAAGTACAGTAGTTTTCCCTTATCTGCAGGGGGATACATTTCAAGATTGCCCTTGGAAGCCTGAAGCTCCGGATAGCACTGAATCATACGTATACTCTATTTTTTCCTACACATACATAACATACCTATGATAAAATTTAATTTATAAATTAGGCATAGTAAGAGATTAACAACAATAATAAAATAGAATAATTATAACAGTAGTTAAAGGTACACGAATATGGTCTCTCTCTCAAAATATCTCATTGTACTGTTCTCATTCTTCTTGTGATGATGTGAGATAATAAAATGCCTACGTGATGAGATGAAATGAGGTGAATGACAAGTGAGGCATTGTGACATTAGCGTTAGGCTACTACTGACCTTCTGATGATAAGTCAAAAGGAGGATCATCTGTTTCCAGACTGTGGTTGACCATGTGTAACTGAAACCATGGAAAGCAAAACCACAGATGAGACAACTATAGATTAATAACTTAAGCAAAGGACAGAAGCTTTAAAACAACAGTAAAGACTTGAATCTAAGGCTGGCTCTTTCTTGCATTCATCAGCCAATTAAAATCTCAGTTTTCTCATAATTAAATACCGGAGATGAATTTCTACCAATCTTATAGGATTATTTTAAAGTATTATTGATTGCTTAATAATCTGAAAATTACTGTTAAAATGTAAGACATTTACAAACATTTCAAGAATATTAACTAGTTTCTAGCAGTGTCATTCATCAATGGGTTTTTTTTTTTTTTTTATTTAAGACAGAGAGAGAGCACAAGCTGGCGGGGGGGACAGATGGAGAGGGAGAAGCAGACTCCCCGAAGAGCAGGGACCCCCGACACGGGGCTCCATTCAGGACCCTGGGATCATGACCTGAGCCGAAAGCAGACGCTTAACCGACTGAGTCACCCAGGTGTCCCCTTTGGACCATTTTTAGTGAACTGCAGCAAACTGCCAGTAGGTCCCCAACTTCACTACCTCTCAATTTTCTCACCTTAGCACATGTCTTTAGTTATTCTTCTAAGGGGATGATTCTATCATGCTTATAATCCTAGTATCTCTAATTTACCTCCTCATGCCAAGCAATAATAACATCTGTTTTTTTCCTTTGTTAATTTCATTAGAATTATATCTCTACTAAGAATTTTGGAATTTTTTTTTTAAATGATCGTAAGCAATCAAGCCACTTTTTTTATATTTGGGTTTAGTAGTTACATACAGATAATATGTCCAGTCTTAAAATGCATGGATGTTTTTTCAGCTAATCATTTACAAAGAGTCTTGGCTCATTTTTCTGTTTTGAAATATTGTATATAACATCTAGAACATTGGCTTCAGGTGATAATAACAACTTCATTCTATATCTCTGATTCTGCAGAATAGTGTTTTCTTAAAACTCTAGAATACAGTTCTTTAATAGAATTTTCTATGATGATAGAAATGTGCTCTCTGCATGTGTCTAACTAGCCACATGTGGCTTTTGAGCACTTGAAATATGGTTAGTGTGACTGAGAAACTGAATTTTTAATGCTACTTAATTTCAATTAATTTAAATTTAAATAGTCATATGTGACTAGTGGCCATCATATTAAAGAACACAGTTCTAGAAAGCACATTGAGCAGCACTCTTTTGTCACTCAATCTTTGGTTGACATATTTAAAGCAAATTTTAAATCTAATTCTCTTTAAACTTGGAAGTGGTTAAGATATTTAAGTCATTAAAAATATTTAGATCTTCTTCATCAATGGCTCTATTTCTATTGCTATTTAAATTTAACCCAGTGTATCAAAAATATATAGTTGGTTTGTGTATTCTGTCTAATGACTTATTTTTTTTGTCCCTGTGTTATATTTTTTATGAATGCATTTTTTGCACTTTGGAACTTTATTTTCTGTAGCCGTGATGGATGTTGTCAGGGTACTCCAATATTTGAACAGTCCCCTATGAAATCATGACAGTTACCTGTAAGAATGCAATTCAGTGTGTCTTCCATAAATCTTTAATCAAGTATATAACTTCTTGTGGTGTTTTAATAAAGTTGTAAACATAGGAAATTTAAAGCCATCATTTCACACTGTTTTATTCCATAAAACAGAAAAGTGGTTGTTATTTTATCCATCTGCAGCAAAATAGAGTAATTTTTTTATTATTATGTTATGTTAATCACCATACATTCCATCATTAGTTTTTGATGTAGTGTTCCATGATTCATTGTTTGCATATAACATCCAGTGCTCCATGCAGAACGTGCCCTCTTTAATACCCATCACCAGGCTAACCCATTCTCCCATCCCCCTCCCCTCTAGAACCCTCAGTTTGTTTCTCAGAGTCCATAGTCTCTCATGGTTTGTCTCCCCCTCCGATTTCCTCCCCACTTCATTCTTCCCCTCCTGCTATCTTCTTCTTTTTTTTTTTAACATATAATGTATTACTTGTTTCAGAAGTACAGGTCTGTGATTCAACAGTCTTACACAATTCACAGCGCTCACCATAGAGTAATTTTAACAAGCCTTGGAATAAATACATTGAATATGATACACATTTTTCAGTTGAGTCTGACATCAAACCTTATGAATAAAAAAGGTCCTATTTATCATGCACTGATAGTCATGCACATCATATTTATCATGTCTATAAAGGAATAAGTTATTTCCTGAAACTCTTTTCTGTAACTACATAGTAATTATATAATTATAATCATGTTAGGTATATAAGCAGAATATAACTACTTTGAATTTGTTTTTAATTTTATATTAATCTATATATTGGCTGGGATGTGGGCTTTTTTTTTTTTTTAAGATTGTATTTATTTATTTGACAGAGACAGAGATAACGAAAGCAGGAACACAAGCAGGGGTAGTGGGAGAGGGAGAAGCAGGCTCCCCACGGAGCAGGGAGCCTGATGCAGGGCTAGATCCCAGGACCCTGGAATCAAGACCCAGCCCAAGGCAGATGCTCAATGACTGAGCCACCCAGGCGCCCCTGGGATGTGGTTTTTAAATGTTGACATTCTTAATGTGTTCTTATAATAATTTTCATCTGGAAGAAGTTATTAATTCTGTCATGCTTATGAATATCTACACTAAAGATATATTTAGAAGGTATAAATCTTAAATTTATCAAGCTGAATGAAAATAGTTAATGAGTTCTTTATCGAACAGATTTGAAAAGTAGTTATTATGTTAAAAGACTGTGATACTTTCACTTTCTTTATAAAATATAATATTTAAGAGAAATTTGGAGTCTTTCGTTTAAATAATGTCTATCTCCTAAAAATCATCTCTCCTACATTTCCACCAAAATATTTATTAAAATACATCCTTAAAGAGAAAATCTTACACAGTGAATATTTGAACTCACAATCTGTCTATATCCAGAATCACAGAGATCTATTCACCAACTATAAAACCAAAGGCAGTAGACTGAAAAATTCAATAATAAGAATCATCTCAACCCTATGAAGTAGCTACTGATAATATCCGCATTTGCCAACTGGGGAAACAGGAGCACCGAGTAATTTGCCCAAGGTCCTACAGGGAATAAGGGGAAGTAAGCCTAGTCTGGCTCATGAGTGCATGCTCTGAACCACAACTCTGTAAATATTTAATTGTCCCTACCCTGGGGGAAACTGTAGACTAATAGGAGAGCATAGGTTTGTAAGCATTTAAATGCAGGAAAGTTACTGGTTGTAAGTAGACTCATGTAAGCTGATATAAAAAAATAGAAGGAAATATTGTTACTTCTATAAAAGGTGGGAAAGATATAAGACAGAAACTTTTTTTAATGTGTATTTTTAGTGGCTTCTCAGCACAACCCTTGGTGCCTGGCAGACTCTAGGTATGTAATAATTGCATGGTTGAATAAGTGAATTAATCAAACAATCAGTGAATGGATCATTCAGTGAATGAAAAACTTTACAGAAAATCATAACCAGAGTGTTCAAGGGATCCTGAAATGTTATAAGGAAACTAGAAATATTAGGCTTGAATGGTAAAGATAGCCTCTGTATTAGTAAAAATTTTTCAGATAATTGAAGAGCAGGTAGATTTGTCCTATATATGGCTCCAGAGGGCAAAAGTAGGGAAAATTAGTAGAAATTAAAACACAGTAAATTTTGACACAAAGTAAGAAAGAATTATATAAAAGTTGTTCCCATTTGTATCTTAATTTATGAAATGTATGAAACTTACTTCATATAAGTGAAATACCTTAGTATAATAAGTTCTTTTCAAGTTGCATGTATTTTACACTATTAGTTTGTAACCTATTAATATTTTACTAGTATAGTAAGAATTTTTTTTAAATATTGATCTCCTATTTTCTTAATTATTGAAGTATAATTAGCATACAATGTTATATTAGTTTCAGGTGTACAACATATTGATTTGACAATTCCATACCTTCCTTAATGCTCACCACAATAAGTGTAGTCACCATCTGTCACCATACAACACTATTACAATATGATACTTTTCATCTCTGTGACTTATTTATTTATTTATTTATTTTTACTTATTTATTTTATAATTGAAATTTTGTACCTCTTAATCCCCTTTGTTTCACCCATCCCTCCCTAGCAACCACCAGTTTATCCACTCTATTTAAGAGTCTGTTTGTTCATTTGTTTTGTATTTTAGATTCCACATATAAGTAAAATCATACGGTATTTGTCTAGAGTAAGAATTTTTTATTTGACCAAATCAGTGATAAAATTGGCCAATTTAAGTGCTGCATTTGTCTCTCAGAAGCTTAATTATTTTTATATGTTAGAGGGAGTTTAATAATATTAGTAAATTCAGTCACTTTGGAAGACAACTTGGCAATTTGTTTTAAACTAAACAAACTCTTATCATATAATCCAGCAATCATACATTTTAGTACTTACCTAAAGGGGTTGAAAATTTATATCCACACAAAAGCCTACACACAGATGTCATAGCAGCTTTATTCATAATTACCCAAACTTGGAAGCAACCAAGATGTCCTTCAGTAGGTGAATGGATAAATAAACTGTGGTACATCTAGACAGTATTTCTCAGCATTAAAAAGAAATGAGCTATCAAACCATAAAAAAAACATGGAGGAGGCTTAAATACATATTACTAAGTGAAGGAAGCCAATCCAAAATCTGTATAATTCCAATTATATGACATTCTGGAAAACACGAAAATATGGAGACAAAAGAAAATCTATGGTTGCCAAGGGCTGTGGAGGAGAGAGGGATGAATAGGTGGAGCACAGAAGGTTTTTAGGGTAGTGAAAAATACTCCATATGATATTATAATAATGCATACATTTCATTATCTATTTGCCCAAACCCACAGAATGTACAAGATCCTGAAAAACCAAAACAATCTTGAGAAAGAACATAGCTAGAGGCATCACACTTCCTGATTTCAAACTATATTACAAAGCTATAATAGTCAAAATAATAGGGGCGCCTGGGTGGCTCAGTCGGTTAAGCGACTGCCTTCGGCTCAGGTCATGATCCTGGAGTCCCGGGATCGAGTCCCGCATCGGGCTCCCTGCTCGGCGGGGAGCCTGCTTCTCCCTCTGACCCTCCCCCCTCTCATGTGCTCTCTGTCTCAGATAAATAAATAAAATCTTTAAAAAAAAATAAAAAAAAATAGTCAAAATAATACAGTATTGGCATAAAAACCGACACACAGTTCAGTGGAACAGAATAGAAATCCCAGAAATAAACCCATGAATATATGACCAATTAATTTATGAGAGAGAAGCCAAGAATTTATAATGGGGAAAGAATAGTCCCTTCAATAAATGATGTTGGGAAAACTAGATAATCACATGCAAAGGAATGAAACTGGACCCCATCTCACACCATACACAAACTTAACTCAAATAGGATTAAAGTTGTGAATATAAGACCTGAAACCATAAAACTCCTAGAGGAAAACTAAGTTGTAAACAACTTGACATCTGTCTTGGCAATGACTTCTTGGGATTTGACACTCAAAGCATAAGCAACAAAGGCAAAAATAAACAAGTGGGACTACATTAAACTAAAAACCTTCTGTATAGCAAGATACAAATAGAAAAAAAAGAAAAAGAAAACCAAAAACTGGGCAGAGGATCTGAATAGACATCTTTCCAAAGAAGACATACAAATGGCCAACAGATACATGAAAAGATGTTCAACATCACTAATCATCAGAGAAACAAATCAAAACCACATTAAGATATAATCTCATACCTGTTAGAGTGACTATCATCAAGAAGATAAGGGATACCTTGGGGTGCCTGGGTGGCTCAGTCAGTTAAGTGTCTGCCTTCAGGTCAGGTCATGATCCCAGAGTCCTGGGATCAAGCCCCGCATCGGGCTCCCTGCTCAGTGAGGAGTCTGCTTGTCCCTCTCCGGCCACCCTCCCCCCCCCACCTTGCTTGCTCTCTCTATGTCAAATAAATAAATAAAATCTTAAAAAAAGATAAGGGATAACAAACGTTAGGGAGGCTATAGAGAAAAGGGAACCCTTGTGCACTGTTGGTGAGAATGTAAATTGGGCTGCCCACTATGAAAAGTCTTTGTTAAGAGCTAGTGAGTGGAAGGAATAGGAGAGGTTGATAAAAGGGCACAACTATCAGCTATAAGATGAATAAGTTCTGAGGATCTAATGTAAAACATGATGACTATAGTTGATAATACTGTTATATAATTGAAATTTGCCAAAAGAGTAGACTGAAATGTTCTCACACTCAAAAAGAGGTTCCTCAAACATTAAAAATAGAACTACAATACGGTTCAGCAATCCCATTCTGGGTATATATCCAAAGAAAATGAAACTAGGATATTGAAGAGGTATCTACAACCCCATGTTCATTGGCAACATTATTCACAGTAGCTGAGATAAAGGAAAGTACCTAAGTGTCTGTATAAGAATGAATGATAAAGAAAATGTGGTATATATACCGTGAAATACTATTTAGCTATGAGATGGAAGGAAATCCTGCTCTTTGTGACAACATGGATGGACTTAAAAGCATTATGCTAAGTATAATTAGCCAGAGAGAGAAAGAAAGACAAATACTCCATGGTATCATTTATATGTGGAATCTTAAAAAAAAAAAAAATTAAACTCAGAGATAGAAAAGTCGTTGCCAAGGGCTAGTGAGTGGAAGGAATAAAGAGAGGTTGATAAAAGGGCACAAACTATCAACTATAAGATGAATAAGTTCTGAGGATCTAATGTAAAACATGAGGACTATAGTTGATACTACTATTATATAATTGAAATTTGCCAAAAGAGTAGAACTGAAATGTTCTTACACTCAAAAAAGGTTAAAGAAAGTAAAAATGAAAACAAATGATATTGGGACACCTGGGTGGCTCAGTCGGTTAAGCATCTGACTCTTGATTCTAGCTCAGGTCGTGATCTCAGTATCTTAAGATTGAGCCTCACTTTGGGCTCCTCACTCATCAGGAATCTGCTTGAGATTCTCTCCCTTTCCCTCTCCCTTTGCCCCTCCCCCTGATCCCTCTCTCTCTTTCTCAAATAAATAATAAAATAAATATTAAAAAAAGGATATTGAAGGTTTTTTATTTCTTTTGAAAGCCAGTGCTTCTAAGACAGGTTTAATAGGTAGGTCAAAGGAACACTGATAGCACATAGTATTATGACTATTTTTATTTTAACATTTCCAGCTCACACATAGTCATTATGCATATCTTTTGATTTCATTTCAGTATCTTAGGTTTTGAATCTTTAATTGTATCAAGATAAGGTGACTCCTTCCTTATCATGCCCCCACTCTTAACTACACCAAATGAAATACCTCTATTTAGAGTTAAACAGGCCTCTAATTGTCACATACCTCCTCACCATACTGTAAAAAAATGCTGCAGCCCTGTTTCATGACTCACTCATTCAGCCATCGGGAAGAAGGCTAACATTGACAAAAAGAAGGGATAGGAACAGGAGGACTCAAGTTAATGAAGGGTGTGCACATTCTCTAGTTGTTCAGCTAGGGAAACCCATATATAAAGTTAAAGAAATCATGGTTCTAAAGCTAAGATGAGGTTTATCAGGTTCTCTCTCTGAACAGGAACCATCAGCATAGTAGCCTTAGGGACTCCAAAAAGGATGATAGAAGGTGAGAGAATCTGTTTAGCTTCATGAAGAATGGAAAACTTTGAGATGTGGGAGAAGAAGAATCTTTCATAGAAGATGTATTCTTCTAAGGAAGGAGGGAGAATATGCCAGAGGTCTACAAATAGGGATTGGTTCATTAAGGTACCTTGCATGATTGTTGTTAAGATTAGGGTAATAATGAGTACCCCTGAACTATGAATAGAAAGTTTATGAATCAGAGAAGAGGAGGGATGCAAAAGAAACCATAAAGACAAATGGCATTTATAGGTAGCAGACAAGACTTACACAAAAGCCATTTTTAACCAAACCAAATTCTTTATGGATAATATAACTTGTGTGGATATCACTGTTTAGAAGACTCTAATATCAGTGCTAAAATTAACCACAGTGGGAATTATTTTTTATAATTACTGAACATCTGTATGTAATATGGAACTACATGATCTGCTGAAAAAAACATCCAGTTCTTGAACTTAGAGAGTTGCTACCTTTAAAACATGGGGTCGGTCCCCAGGCAAAGTTTCAGGTGCAATCCAGGATGGTGGCTGCAGGGGCACTCAGGAGAGTGTGGTGAGGAGGAGGGTTCTGGAAAGATGTCATAATAGAACTGATTCTTAAATTCAGCAAGTTTCCATTGAATTAAGGAGGATATTCCAGGAAAAAGGAGAAAGGAACTATGTAAATAAGGCATGAAACAGGTTTGTGAATAAGAAACTCTGAAGTGTTTTGTGGTCCACAGCACAAAGTTCAGAGCGGTGTAAGTTGAAGGAGCACTTGAGAGAGTGGTGGATGACCACCAAGTCACACAAGAGCCATGTATCCAACTCTCAAAGCTTGTAGTTAAAAAAAAAAAAAAAGAAAGAAAGAAAGAAAGAAAAGAAAAACAAAACAAAACAAAAATCCTTGGACTTTATTTTACAGGCGATGAGGAGTCAGGGACAATCTCTATCTTGTAGGAAGTTGGAAGTTGCAAATTGCTTGAGGTTGGTGCTCAGAACTGAGTTTCCAAGTTTCCATTTACTCTAAGCTGAAGAGGTGAACAGGGTCCCTCAGGCAGGAGCAGAAGACCACGCTCAGATTCCTAGGGATGCCAATATTTAGAATCTTCAACTCCAAACAAGCAGTCAAGTAAAATGAGAACAGAAAAATGTCCATCAAATTTAGCAATTTGGAAATACTTATAACCTTTGCCAAAGCAGTTTAAACACACACTGAGAAGGACACATACAGGGGGAAAAATAATGAATCAGTGTGATATTGTTTTATCTACTCACATCTTTTTTTTTTTAATTTTTTTTTTTTAAGATTTTATTTATTTATTTGAGAGAGAGAATGAGATAGAGCGAGCATGAGAGGGGGGAGGGTCACAGGGAGAAGCAGACTCCCCACTGAGCAGGGAGCCCGATGCGGGACTCGATCCCAGGACTCCGGGATCATGACGTGAGCCAAAGGCAGTCGCTTAACCAACTGAGCCACCCAGGCGCCCAATCTACTCACATCTTATCAAGGCTCAGAAGGACAGTTTTACAAAGGACGTATGTCATTCGTTTGTATTTTAATTGATAAATGCAAATCTGCCCCAAACAAAACAACAATAACAGAAGGAACAGCGTTCATAAGTGTCCACAGGATTGAGACTACCACTACCTGATGTTGTCAAATAGCATCATAGGATTTGCACGCCTGAACACAAGCATATAAAATGCATCACATTGCAAGGTGTTATCAGTGATAAGGTTTAAACACTCTCTTTTGTGGCCTAATGCTTCTTAAAAAATTAAATACAACTTTGAGCAAAGTGATTTATTGGGCATTATAAAAATTATGGATGGGGCACCTGGGTGGCTCAGTCAGTTAAGTGTCTGCCTTTGGGTCAGGTCATGATCTCAGGGTCCTGGGATTGAGCCCCATGTCAGGCTCCCTGCTAAGCAGGGAGCCTGCTTCTCCCTCTCCCTCTGCTCCTCCCCCCACCCCACTTGTGCTCTCTCTCTCAAATAAATAAATAAAACCTTTAAAAATATATAAAAATTATGGCATCAATAATTCTAAGGCATTAGAGGTTTGGCTATGTTGTTTTGAAAAACAGAAGGCAGAATTTAAGGGTTCAGGATAAATTTGTAACATGTTTTAGAAAACTTTAAAAAATATGATTGGAGTTTATCCTCAAGTAATTTGCTGATGCTGATGAAGCTGACCTTATTTAAGTGGTCTTGCCATTCACCTGTAGTGGACACGGGTGTTTTAAGAGAATACAGAGAGGACAGATTGGCTGTGTATCATTACAGCGTGGAAATAGCCTCACAAAATAAGAGATTTGCTCATTAGAAAAAAATTTTTTCTAGAGTTTTGGAAGTTGGTATACCTTTATCAACTGCTTGCACAAGCAAGCCATTAACACACACTAACCCTATTTTTTCCTCTAATTGATTCTGTCATCATTCTATTTTTAGTGAAAGATCATCTCAACTGTAAGCCCAAGTTCATCCAGATGCTTAAGACTTTGG
Source organism: Mirounga leonina (assembly GCF_011800145.1). Taxonomy (NCBI): domain Eukaryota; kingdom Metazoa; phylum Chordata; class Mammalia; order Carnivora; family Phocidae; genus Mirounga; species Mirounga leonina. Next base: position 24,324,531 of record NW_023270807.1, on the reverse strand, counting down.
AGTTTGGCTTTCATCTTACCTTTGCCATTTGTCTTTCTGCCCTTGGAAAAGTTACTTGCTCTCTCGAAACTTTAATAAATCTTTATCTGTAAGATATTGAGTAATGAGATAATGGTAGCACCTCCATCCAGCAGCACATTCTAATTCTGACTTCAGGAGCAGTAATCCTGGGGTGAGCTGGACCATTAGTGTGTAAGGTGTTCTGCAGACTATAAGCATGTCATCTTTTGACTGTCTTCTCCAAGGCCTCATGTTGTGGATACCCTTAATATAAAAATTAATTGTATAGTAAAAAAATTAATTGTGATTTATATTCAAACTCATCCTTTTGGGGAGTAAAGACTTTTGAAATAAATGGCAATAAGAACAGTAATTTTAGAATGGAGAATTTACATCTATTGGTTGATATTTTTAAAAGAAGAGAGAAACTGGTAATTCAGAACCATTTTGTTATACAGAATCAGAACCAACTGAACCACTCCTAAATTAAATAATTGCAAATGAATGGGCAACTCAGAAATAGTTTCAGAGGGCAGATATGAATTTCTTCCATTAAATATTTATGCCAGTAAAAGAATGCATAGATCTGGAATTATTAAATATTGAATGTGATGTTTCTTTAATATTAGGACGCTTCAAGTTTTAACATGATTTCTTTAAAAAATTAACAATTGTATATTGCAATCAACATTCACTTACTGTGGGTTTTGTTTGATTAGGATTAAAACAACTGAAGTTGAGGGCACCTGGGTGGCTCAGTCGTTAAGCGTCTGCCTTCGGCCCAGGTCATGATCCCAGGATCCTGGGATCGAGTCCCACATCGGGCTCCCTGCTCAGCGGGAAGCCTGCTTCTCCCTCTCCCACTCCCCCTGCTTGTGTTCCTGCTCTCGCTGTCTCTCTCTGTCAAATAAATAAATAAAATCTTAAAAAAAAAAAAAAAACTGAAGTTGAGAATTTAGACTCTGGAACCAATGTATGCTAGATTCACCTTCAGTTCCCCTGATTCTATGTAAAATGGGCATAATAAGACTGTTAATGAGTTAATATAGTAAAATGCTTACAACAATACCTAGTATATGATAATGCATATTAAATGTAAGCTGTCATTGTTGATAATACAATTTCTGTCACTTAAATCATAATATAATTAGGTGATGAACAGAGTTGTAGGATTTTTTAAAAAGATTTTATTTACTTATTTATTCATATATTTATTTGAGAGAGTGAGAGAGAGTGAAAGAGAACGAGCAGGGGAAGGACAGAGGGAAAGCGAGAAACAAACTCCCTCCTGAGCAAAGAGTCTGACGTGGGCCTTATCCCAGGATCCTGGGATCATGACCTGAGCTGAAGGCAGATGCTTAACCAACTGAGCCACCCAGGCGCCCTGAGTTGTAGGCTTTTAAATCTTTTACATTTTATTTCATTTAACACTTTTTATGACTGATATTACTGCCATCCTATTTCTCAAATAAGGAAAAAGACTCAGAAAGGACTAGTCACCTGTTCAACATCTCAAAACTATTCTATTGTAGAAGTAAGTCACTAAAACATGCTGCTTTTCCTTTTTGTCAACTCAAAATTGAAGAGAAGAGCCCTACTATTATTATTTTCATTCACTGAAAGTAAATGTTATGGAACACTACATCAAAAACTAATGATGTAAAGTATGGTGATTAACATAACATAAAAAAAAGAAAGTAAATGTTTCTTGCAAGTGACATTTGATTTGGTCACTGAAGCATTTTATGGGCTCTCATTAATTTCACAGAGTGGGAATCATTAATTTTTATTTTTGTTGCATTTGGTTTTTCCAGGTTTATTGACAAATAATTGACATGTCATTGTATAAGTTTAAGATGTACAATGTTTTGACTTGATAAATTTATATTTTGTGAAATGATAACTACAGTAGTGTTAGTTAACACTTCCATCACCTCACATAATTTCATTTTGTGGTGAGAACATTTAAGATCTACACTCTTAGCAATTTTCAAGTATGTAATACAGTATTGTTAACTATAATCCCCATGATGTACATTAAATCCCTGGAACTCACTAGTCTTACAACTGGAAGTTTGTGTCTTTTGACTGGCATCTCCCCATTTCCCCCACTCCCCAGTCCCTGGCAGCCATCATTCTGTCCTGTTTTTTTAATATGTTCAACTTTTTTAGATTCCACACATAAGTGATATCATATAGTTACTGTCTTTCTCTGTCTCACTTATCTCACTTAGCATAATGCCCTCAAGGTCTGTTCACATTGTCACATAATGGCAGGATTATCTTCTTTCCCATGGCTGAATAATATTCAGTGATATGTATGACATATATATGTATGTGTGTATGTATGTATATCTATATGCCTATATATAGATATATATCTATCTCACACCTTCTGTATCCAGCACAAGTTGTTTCCATATCTTTGCTATTGTGAATAATGCTGCAATGAATATGTGAGTGCAGATGTCTCTTCAATATCCTGGTTTTATTTCCTTTGGATATATACCCAGAGTGAGATTTCTGAATTATATGGTAGTCCATTTTTAATTTTTTGAGGAATCTTTATACTGTTTTCCTCAGTGTCTGAACAAATTTATATCCCATTAGCAGTGCACAAGTGTTGCCTTTTCTCCACATGCTCACCAACATTTATTATCTCCTGTCTTTTTTATGATAGCCATTCTAACTGGTGTGAAATATCAATTTCATTGTGGTTTTGATTTGCATTTCTCTGATGATTAGTGATGTTGAGCATATTTTCATGTACCTGTTGGCCATTTGTATGTTTTCTTTGGAAAAAAATTTCTATTTAGATCCTTTGCCAATTTTATTAATTGGGTTGTTTGTTCTGTTACCTATTAAGTTGTATGAGTTCTTTATATATTTTGGATATTAACCTCTTATCAGATATATGATTTGCAAATATTTTTTCCCATTCTATAGGTTTCCTTTTCATTGTGTTCATTATTTCTTTGGCTGTACAGAAGCTTTTCAGTTTGATGTAGTCCAATCTTGTTAATTTTTGCTTTTGTTTCCTTTGCTTTCAGTGTCAAATCCAAAATCTCATTGCCAAGACCAAAATCGAGCTGCTTATCCCATATGTTTTCTTTTAGGAGTTTTATGGTTTTAGATCTTATGTTTGAGCCTTTAATTTTGAGTTAATTTTTTGAGTAGTATAAGATGGAGGTCCAATTTTATTCTTCTACATGTGATTGATTATCCAGTTTTCCCAGCACCTTTTATTTGAAGAGACCATCCTTGCCCCATTGAGTATTTTTGGCTTTCTTATCAAATATTAGTTTATATTATATGCAAGGATTTATTTCTGGACTTTTGATTCTGTGCATTGGTCTGTGTGTGTACATCTATGCCAGTACCATATTGTCATTACTGTAGCATTGTAGTATTGCTTGAAATCAGGGGTTGTGGTGCCTCCAACTTTGTTTTTCTTTGTCAGGTTTGTTTTGGTATTTGAAGGTCTGTTGTGGTTCTGGATGAATTTCATGATTGTTTTCCATTTCTGTGAAAAATGCCATAGAATTTTGATTAGGTACATTGATTACTCAGTGTGTAGTACGGACATTTAACAACATCAATTCTTCTGATCCATAAACAGGGGATATATTTCCACTTATTTGCATTTTCATCAGTTTCTTTTATCAAAGTCTTACAGATTTTGGTATAAAAATCTTTTACCTTCTTGGTTAAATTTATTCCTCAGCATTTATTGGTTTTGAATTATTATAAATGGATTTATTTCTTGTTCAGATTTTTCATTGTTAGTATGTTAAAACTCAACTAATCTGTATGTTAATTTTGTCTTCTGCAATGTTGCTGAATTTGTTGATTACCTCTAACTGTTTTTTTGGTGGAGTCTTTAGAAGTTTCTGATATATATGATCATATTAGCTGCAAATGAAGACACTTTTATTTATTTTTTGTTTGTTTGTTTTTAAAGATTTTTTTTTATTCATTTGAGAGAGAGAGAGTGAGTGAGAGCATGAGCGGGGGGATAGGGTTAGAGGGAGAAGCAGACTCCCCACTGAGTAGGGAGCCCAACTTGGGGCTCAATCCCAGGACCCCGGGATCATGACCCAGCTGAAGGCAGATGCTTAACCAACTGAGCCACCCAGGTGCCCCATGTAGACAGTTTTAATTCTTCCTTTCCAACGTAGATGCATTTCATTTCATTTTCTTGCCTAATTGCTCTGTCTAGGAGTCAAATATTATGTTGAATAAGAGTAGTAAGATTAGGAAACCTTGTCTTGTTCCTAATCTTAGAGGAAAAGCTTTCAACCTTTTCATTGCTGAATATGATGGTAGCTGTGTGCTTGTCGTATATCACCTTTATTATGTTGAGGTATGTTCCCTCTTTACCAATTTTGTTGAGAGTTTTTATCATGAATGGATGTTGGATTTTTTTCAAATGATTTTTTTCTTCATCTACTGAGATGATTATATGATTTTTATCCTTTATTTTGTTGATTTTGTGTATGCTGAACCACCTTTGCATAACAGGAATAAATCCTGTTTGATCATGGTGTATGATCTTTTTAATGTAGTGGTGAACTCAGTTTGCTAATATTTTTTGAGAATTTTTGAATTTATATTCATCAGTTATCTTGGGCTATAATTTTCTTTTCCTGTAATGTCTTTATCTGTCTTTGGTATCAGGGAATGCTGGCTTCATGAAATGAGTTTGGAAGTGTACCCTCAGTGTACCCTCCTCTTCAGATTTTTCAAAGAATTAGAGAAGGATTGGTATTAGTTCTTTTTAAAATGCATGGTAAAGTTTCCCAGATAAACCATCTATTAGGAGGTTTTTCATTACTGATTCCATCTCCATACTAGTAATTCATCTGTTCAGATTTTCTATTTTTTCATGATTCAATCTTGATAGCTTGTTTCTAGGAATTTATCTGTTTCTTCTAGGTTACCCATTTTGTTGGTGTATCACTGTTCATAGTAGCCTTTTATGATCCTCCATATTTATGTAGTATCAGTTGTAATGTTTCTTCTTTCATATCTGTTTTTATTTATTTCTGTCTTCCCTCTTTTTCTTAGACTGGCTAAAGGTTTGTCAATTTTGTTTATCTTTTCAAAATACAGCTCTTGGTTTCATTGCTCTTTTCTATTATCTTTTGTCTCTTTTTTTATTTCTGTTCTGATCTTTGCTATTTCCTTTCTTTTGCTATATCTGGGCATCTTTTTTGTTCTTTTTCTAGTTTATTGAGGTATAAAGGTAAGATTTTTTTATCTTTCTTTTTTTTAAATGTAAGTGTTTATTGCTATTTTTTTAAACTTTCCTTTTTGAACTGCTTTTGCTACATCCTGTTGGTTTGATAGTTTCATTGTCACTTGTTTCAGGGTATTTTTAATTTTCCTTTTAATTTTTTCTTTTAGTCATTGGTTTTTCAGGACTCTGTTGTGTGTTATTACTTTTTTTTTAATGTAGGCTCCACACCCAGCATGGAGCCCAACATGGGGCTTGAAGTCATGACCCTGAGATCAAGACCTGAGCCAAAATCAAGAATCAGATGCTTGACTGACTGAGCCACCCAGGCACCCTGTGTGCTGTTACTTTTCATGTTTGTGAATTTGTCAGCTTTACTTCTGTTATTTATTTCTAGTTTATACCATTGTGGTCAAAAAAGATACTTGGTATGATTTCAGTCTTCTTAAATTTGCTAAGACTTGTTTTGTGGTCTATCACATGATTTAACCTGGAGAATGTTCCATGTGGATTTGAGAAGAATGTGTATTTTGCTACTGTTGAATGGAACATTCTGTATATATCTCTTAGGTCCTTTTGGTAAAATATGGTTCAAGTTCACTGTTTCCTTATTTTTTTTTGTCTGGATAATTATGCATTTTTCAAAGTGGGATATTGAAGTCCTCTAATATTGTATTGTCTCTTTCTTCCTTCAGATCTGTTAGTATTTGATTAATATATTTAAGTACACCCATGTTGGGTGCATTATATTCATGGTTATCATAGCTTCTTGATGACTGACCCCATTTTCACTATATAATGACCTTTGTCTTTTGTTACTATTTTTGGCTTAAAGTCTATTTTGTATGATTTTGTTTCTATTTGCATAGATATCTTTTTCCATCCCCTCACTTTGATCTTATGTCTTCCTTAAAATTGAAGTGAGTCTCAGAATGGATGCCTTTAGGTCATCTGGGAAGATTGTGGAGTAGGAGGACCCTAAGGCTCCCTCCTCCCAGGGATACAACTAGATACACCCATACCACTGTAAATACCCCAGGAAATGACTAGAAGTTTGACAGAACAAACTTCACAACTAAAGGCAGGTAAGAAACCAAATAGAAGAAGGTACGAAGGCAAAGATGTGGCCTAGGAGCAAAACAGACTGTGGCTGTCCACTGTGGGGAGGGAGCCTGTGGTGCAAAGGGTGGAAAACAGACTTTCACACTGGGGAGCCCATGAACAGAAATGACAAATCTCCATAATACTTGCCTTTGAAATTGAGAGGGGCTGAATTTCCTGAGTTCTTAAGACCAGTAGGACTTAAAGGCTGGAATTTTAAATATCAGTGGGCTCACCTTTGGGAGAGCATGGAGGGCATTAAGAAATAGAGTCCCTGCCCTTAAAGAGACAGCAGGACAAACAGCCTGTGCAGATACAGCCTAAAACAAGCAGTTCAACAAACACCAGCAGCAGATGGGAGGGAGAGTGATTTGCTTAACTCAGAATCGGCCTGGAGAGACAGACTCACAGGGAGACCCCATGAGGAACAAAGGAGCTAGCAGGTACGATTTTTGTCCCCTGCCCCCAGCGTAAAGAACAGCCACCTGCCAGAGACAGCACAACACCAGCACTCCTTACTTAACTTGATTGCACCAAGCCCTGCCCCCATGCTTAGGTGGACCCACCCCTCAGTCCAGGTACGTCAGGCACCTCCACCAGAAGACCAGTGCAAATCCTGACAACAACGCATCTCCTGACCCACGTGTTTTATGGGACCTTAGTTCTTACAATGGCAGGGGCTGGTCTCATTTCACAAGCAGACCACTGCACACCTGCTGCCCACAATATGCAAAGAGAACCTCTACAGGCAACTGGACTGAAGGAAAAAGAGGCCAAGACTCAACAGCAAAACACATGCAACACATACAGGAGACACTCCCTAAAGTGCCAGACCCAGGGCACAGGGGACACTGCACTGCAAGGAAGTACATGGCACCACAGAAAGAAAAAAAATAATGCAGGGGCACCTGGGTGGCTCAGTCGTTAAGTGTCTGCCTTCAGCTCAGGTCATGATCCCAGGGTCCTGGGATCAAGCCCCGCATTGGGCTCCCTGCTCCACGGGAAGCCTGCTTCTCCCTCTTCCACTCTCCCTGCTTGTGTTCCCTCTCTCACTGTGTCTCTTTCTGTCAAATAAATAAATAAAATCTTAAAAAAAAAGAAAATAATGCAAATTGAGAATGGTCTCGGGGACTCGGTGATTCCATCAAGCATAACATTAGCATTATAAGAATCTCAGAAGAAGAGAGAGATGAGAGCCCAGAAAATTTATTTGAAGAAATAATAGTTGAAAACTTCCTTAATATGGGGAAGGAAACAGATATCCTGATCCAGGAGACACAGAGATTCCCCCCCAAAAATTCAACCCAAGGAGGTCCATACAAGACACATTGTAATTAAAATGGCAAAAAGTAGTGATAAAAATTTAAAGCAGCAAGAGAAAAGACAGTTACATACAAGGGATACCCCATAAGGCTATCAGCATATTTTTAAGCAGAATCTTTGCAGGCCAGAAGAAAGTGGCATGATATAGTCAAAGTGCTGAAAGGAAAAAATCTGCAGCTAAGAATACTCTACCCAGCAAGTCTATCATTCAGAATAGGAAAGCTAAAGAGTTTCCCAGACAAACAAAAACTAAAGGAGTTCATGACCACTAAACCAGCCTTACAAGAAAGATTAAAGGGGACACTTTGACTGTAAAGGAAGATGATTAGTGAGAGTCTGAAAATTAAAAAAAAAAAAAAAAACAGAAAGAGTAAAATAGATATTTCTGTAAAAATCAGTCAAGGGATTGATAAAAGCATGTAAAATATGACATCATATACCTAAAATATGGGAGGGAGAGAAGTAAAGAATGGGCTTAAACCTAAGCAGCCATCAACTTAATATAGACTGCTATATGCAGAAGATGTTATATATGATATACAAACCTAATGATAACCATAAAACAAAAACCAGTAATAGATATGCAAAGAATACAGAGAAAGGAATCCAAGTATATCACTAAAGAAAGCCAATAAACAATGAAAGAGAGCAAAAGAGAAAAAAGATCAGAGAAAATCTATAGAAACAACCACAAAACAAGTAACAAAATGGCAACAAATACATATCTATCAATAATTACTTTGAATATAAATGGACTAAACACTCCAAAAGACATAAGCTGACAGAATGGATAAAAAATAAAAGCCATCTTTATGCTTCCTATAAGAGACTCATTTTAGACTGAAAGACACCTGCAGATGGAAAGTAAAGGGATGGAGAGATATTTATCATACAAATGGATGCCCAAAGAAAGCTGGGGTAGCAATACTTATATTGGACAAAATAGACTTTAAAACAAAGACTGTAACAAGAGACAAAGAACAGTATATAATAATAAAGGGGACAATCCAAGAGGAAGACATAACAATTGTAAATATTTATGCATCCAACATGGGAGCACCCAAATACATAAAACAGTTAATAACAAACATGAAAGAAATAATGGATAATAGTACAGTAACAGTAGGGTACTTTAACACCCCACTTACATGGATGGACAGATCATCCAAAAGCAAAATCAACAAGGAAACAGTGGTCTTGAATGACACACTGGACCAGATGAATTTAATAGACATATTCAGAACATTCTATCCTAAAACAACAGAATACACATTCTTTTCAGGTGCACATAGAACATTTTCCAAAACAGATCACATATTATGCCACAAAACAAGTCTCAACAAATTCAAAAAGATCGAAATCATACCGTGTGTCTTTTCTGACCACAACATTATGACACTAGAAATCAACCGCAAGAAAAGAATCTGGAATGAGCACAAATACATAGAGATTAAATAACACACTATTAAACAATGAATAGGTCAGTCAAGAATTCAAAGACCAAATCAAAAATTACATGAAAACAAATGAAAATGGAAACACAACTGTTCAAAATCTTTGGGATGCAGTGAAAGTGGTTCTAAAAGGGAAGTTTATAGCAATACAGGCCTACCTCAAGAAGCAAGAAAAATCTCAAACAACCTAACCTACACCTAAAGGTGCTAGAAAAAGAGCAACAAATGAAGTCTAAAGCCAGCAGAAGGGAGGAAATAATAAAGATTAGACCAGAAATAAATCATATAGAAACTAAAAATACAACAGATCAATGAAACCAAGAGGTGGTTCTTTAAAAAGATCAACAAAATTGATAAACAAGACTCATTTAAAAAAAGAGAGAGAGGACCCAAATAAAATTACTAATGAGAGGAAAAAATAACAACCAACACCACAAAAATACAAACACTTGTAACTATATCATGAAAACCATATTATATGCCAACAAATTGGGCAACTTAGAAGAAGTGGATAAATACCTAGAAACATAACCTACCAAAACTAAAGCAGGAAAAAAATAGAAAATTTGAACAGACCAATCACCAGCAATGAAATTGAATCAGTAATCAAAAAACTTCCCAAAACAAAATTTCAGAACCAGATGGCTTCACAGGCAGATTCTACCAAACATTTAAAGAGGAGTTAGTACCCATTCTTCTCAAACTATTCCAAAAACTACAAGATGAAGGAAAACTTCCAAATTCATTTTATGAGGCCAGAATCACCCTCATATCAAAACCAGATAATAACACCACAAAAAAGAGAAACACAGACTAATATCTCTCATGAATATAGATGCAAAAATCCTCAACAAAATATTAGCAAACTGAACCAACAATATATTTTTAAAAATCCTACACTGTGATCAAGTGGGATTTATTCCTGGGATGCAAGGGTGATTCAATATTTGCAAAACAATCAACATGATATGTCACATTAATAAGACAAAGGATAAAAGCCATATGATCATTTAATAGATGCAGAAAAAGTATTTGACAAAGTTCAACATGATAAAAACCCTCTGCAAAGTAGGTTTAGAGGGAACATATCTCAACATAATAAAGGCCTTATGTGAAAAACCCACAGCCAACATCATACTCAATGGTGAAAAACTGAGTTTTTCCCCTAAAATCAAGAACAAGACAAGAATGTCCACTCTCATCACTTTTATTTGGCATAGTACTGGAAGCCCTAGCCACAGCAATTAGAAAACCTAAAGAAATCAAAGGCACCCAAGTCAGTAAGGAAGAAGTACAACTCTCACCATATGCAGATGACATGATACTATAAATAGAAAATTCTAAATACTCCATGAAAAACTACTAGAACTGATAAATGAATTCAGTGAAGTCACACAATACAAAATCAGTGTCCAGAAATCTATTGCATGCCTATACAGTAATAATGAAGCAGCACAAAGTGAAATTAAGAAAACAATTCCATTTACAGTTGCATTAAAAACAATAAAATATCTAGGAATAAACTTAACCAAAGTGGTGAAAGATACTCTGTACTCTGAAAAGTATAAAACACTGATGAAAGAAATTCAACACAACACAAAGAAATAGAAAGACATTCCATACTTATGGGTTGGAAGAACAAATATTGTTAAGGGGGTATGTGCTATGGTGAGTGCTGTGAATTATGTAAGACTGTTGAATCACAGACCTGTACCTCTGAAACAAATAATACATTATATGTTAAAAAAAAAAAAAAAAAGATGTCTATACTACTGAAAGCAATATACAGATTTAATGCAATCCCTATCAAAATACCAACAGCATTTTTCACAGAACTAGAACAAACTATCCTAAAATTTGTATGGAACTACAATAGACCTCAAATAACAAAAAACATCTTGAAAAAGTAAAACAAAACTGGAGGTATCACATTCCAGATTTCAAGTTACATTACAAAGTGGTAGTAATTAAAACAGTATGGTACTGACATAAAAATAGGACACATAGATAAATGAGCTAGAACACAAGACCTAGAAATAAACCCACAATTATATGGTCAATTAATCTTTGACAAAGGAGGAATGAATATACAATGGGAAAAACACAGTTTCTTCAAGAAATGGTGTTGGGAAAACTGGACAGCCACATGCAAAAGAATGAAACTGGACCACTTCCTTTCATCATATACAAAAATAAACTCAAAATGGATTAAAGACCTAAATGTGGGACCTGAAACCATAAAAATCCTTGAAGAGAGCCCAGGCAGTAATCTCTGATATTGGCTTTAGCAACATTTTTCTATATATGCCTCCTCAGGCAAGGGAAATAAAAGCAAAAATAACCTATTGGGATTACATCAAAATAAAAAGTTTCAGCACAGTGAAGGAAACAATCAAAACCAAAAGGCAACCTACTGAATGGGAGAAGATATTTGCAAATTACATATCTGATAAATGGTTAGTATCCAAAATATATTAAGAACTTATAAAAAACAACACCCCCAAAACCCAAGTAATCTAATTAAAAATGGCAGAAGACATGAACAGACATTTCTCCAAAGAAGACATACAGATGGTCAACAGACAAGAAAAGATGCTCAACATCACTCATTATCAGGAAAATGCAAATCAAAACACAATGAGATATCACCTCACACCTGTCAGAATGGCTAAAATAAAAAACACAAGAAAGAAGTGTGGGTGAGAATGTGGAGAAATGCGAACCCTCTTGCACTGTTGGTGGGAATGCAAATTGATGCAGCCATTGTGGGAAAGAGTATGGAGTTTCTTCAAACGTTAAAAAATAGAACTACCCTACAATCCAGGAATTGCACTACTTGGTATTTACTTAAAAATACCAAAACATCAGTTCAAAGGGATGCATGCACCCCTATGTTTATTGCAGCATTATTTACAATAGCCAAACCATGGAACCATGGAACCAGCCCAAGTGTCCATTGACAGATGAATGGATGCAGAACAAGTGGTACACACACACACACACACACACGAATATTATTCTGCCATAAAAAGAATGAAATTTTGCCATTTGCAACAACATGAATGGAGCTGGAGAGTATAATGCTAAGCAAAATAAGTCAGAGAGAGACAAATAGCGTATGATCTCACTCATATATGGAATTTAAGAAACAAAACAAATGAACAATAGAAAAAAAAAAAAGACAACCAAGAAACAGACTCTTAACTATAGAGAACAAACTGATGGTTACTAGAGGGGAGGTCGATGAGGAAATGGGTGAAATAGATGATATGGAATAAAGAGTACACTTATCATGATGAAAAAAATAAAATAAAATTTAAGAAAGTGTAAAAAAAGTTTTCTTTAAAAAATGAAGTGAGTCTCTTGTGAGGAACTTATAGTTGTGTCTTGTTTTTGTTTTTGTTTTTAATCCATCCGGTCACTCTGTTTCCTTTGATTAGAGAATTCAATCCATTTACATTCAGAATAGTTATTGAATGTAAAGACTTGGGAATGTCATCTTTTTTTTTTTTTCCTGGTTATTTTGTAGCTCTTGTTCCTTCCTCTCTTGCTGCCTTTCTTTGTGAATTGATGGTATTTTGTAGTGGTATGCTTGGATTACCTTCTTTTTATCATTGTCTATCTACTGTAGATTTTTGCTTGTGGTCACCATGAAGCTTATATAAAACATAGATACAGAAGTCTATTTTAATGCTGGTAACAACTTAAATTAGAAGGCATACCCAAACTCTACTCTTTTATTCTCTCCTTTTATGGTTTTAATGTCACAATTTATCTTTTTTTAATATTGTGTATTAGCAAATTTTTGTAGCTATATTTATTTTTAATACTTTTTTTACTGTAACCTTTATACTAAAATTAGGTGGTCAATACCACTGTATTGTGGTATAGAGTATTCTGAATTTCATTTCTTACTTCCTTTATTAATGTGTTGTGTATTTTCCTATGTTTTCCTGTTTCCTATGTTTTCCTTACAAATTACCATCATTTCGTTTCATCTTAAGAAACCTATTTCAACACTGTTTGTAGTACACATCTTAGTGGTGATAAATTTTCTCAGCTTCTCTTTCTCTGGGAAAGTATTTATCTCTCTTTTATTTCTGAAGGATAACTTTGCTAGTTAGAGTATTCTTGATTGCCAGTTTTTAATTTCAGCACTTTAATATATTATCCCACATTCTCCTGGTCTGTAAGGTTTCTGCTGAAAAATCCACTGATAGCTTTATGTGGGTTTCTTTGTATGTTACAAGCTTCTTTTCTCTTTTTGCTTTTAAGAATCTCTCTCTCTGTCTCTAATTTTTGATAGTTTTATTTTAATGTTTCTTAGAGAGAATCTCTAAGTTGAATTATTTGGTGACATATAAGCTTCATGAACTCGGATATTAAATCTCTTCCCAGATTTAGGAAATTCTCAGTCATTATTTCTTTGAAATTCTCAGTCATTATTTCTTTGAATATTCGTTCTGCCTTCCTCTCCCTCTCTCCTCCGTCTCAAAGTCTAACAGTTCATAAATTATTGGTATACTGTAATTCACATAGGCTTTCTTCACTGTCTTTCATTCTTATTCCTTCATTCTCCTCTGACTGGATAATTTCAAGTGCCTACATTCTAAGTCACAGATTCTTTATTCTGTTTGATCTATTCTGATGTTGGTGCTTTCCATTGCAATTTTAAATTTCATTCATTGTATTCTCTAGCTCCAGAATTTGTTTGGTTCTTTTTTTTATGATTTCTGTTAAACTTCTCATTTTGATTGTGTATTGTTTTCCTGATTTCATTGATTGTCTTTCTGTGCTTTGTGGTATTTCCTTGAGTTTCTGTGAATAGCTATTTTGAATTCTTTACCAGGTAAATTGCAGATCTTAAGTCTTTCAGATCAGTTACTGGAGAACTGTTTCGATTTTTTGGTGGTGTCATGTTTCCTTAATTTTTCATGTTCTTTCAAGTTTTGTATTGCTGGCTTTGCACTTGGAGTAGCAGTCACCTCCTCTAGTCTTTATTAACTGCCTTTGGGAGAGAAATATCATCCATCAATCCTACTAGTCCTCCTATTGGATATATTTATTCTGCTCTTCTTTCTCCCTTTTGTGGCAGAATTCTTTAGCCTGTTTTCCTTCTTTTTTTTTTTTTTTTTTTTAAGATTTTATTTATTTATTCATGAGAGACACAGAGAGAGAGGCAGAGGGAGAAGCAGGCTCCCAAGGAGCAGAGAGCCCGATGCGGGACTCGATCCCAGGACTCTGGGATCATGACCTGAGCCGAAGGCAGACGCTTAACCATCTGAGCCACCCAGGCGCCCTGTTTTCCTTCTTCATCCTGAAACATGCCAGACCAGTTGCTGACAGCCTCCCTTTTATTTTCCAACAAGTGGGACTAAAGCTCAAGTTTGTGGTCTCTCCTTGGCCTGCAGATTCAGGCCAGCTTTCTGTACATGTTTACTAGCCATCTGCCAAAGCTCTCTCACCACCACCATAGGGAGTGGGTATAGAGAACTAGCCACAGGGCAGGGGGTTGTGTAGGTAAGGCCTGCAGAGGGACAGTTGGTGGAAGGGGGTTATGCAAGCAAGGTATCCCCAGCAGTTTGTGGGCTGTCTCTTGATGGAGTCCATGACATATTTAGTAGTATTCATGTCCCTTTAATGCCCTCCTAGAGTCCTATCTGTAGTCTCTTCTTGCCCCAAATTATGCAGTACTCTGGATATGGCAAGGGAAAAATGGGCTTCTTTGACAGCATCCTGCACATCTGGAATAGTGGATGCTCATTCGCATGCTGTCATTTTTCTCCCATGGGAGAAATCATGGAGTAAGAAGTTCTCTCTTGGTGCTGAGCTGTGCTGCCTTGGAGAGGTAATGCAGGTAAAGTCAGTTTCTTCTACCCTCTCCAGTGCAACAAAATTGTATTTTTTTTTCTTCAATGATATGTTGGAACTTCTCTGCTGAAAAACCTGGACTTCCACAAAGGCTCATTCATCTGTGGGTGATTGTCTAAGACAGCATTTTTCAGAGGATCCTGGACCATGGCTCAAATGGGTAGGAGTCAGTTCACAGACTACTTTAGAATTCACAGCTGGAACTGAGGTTTGTGCCCATACATGGGAGAGCAAGACTCTTGGGTCCCTTGGCATATGGCACTGGATCACACAACTCCCACAAAGGCACTTTTGTCCATGAATGGATACCAAACTATTGTTGTTAAGGGGGAAATATGATGAAAGATGTCTTACTCAGCCATTAGGATCCACAGAGTGGGAATGTTGCCATCTTGCTAGCTCCTGAAAGTCATTACCAATTGTGTAAATTGTGATTATGTTAAAGTTTGGGATTTGAAAATTCTCTGTTAGTATATTTTGTCAAATCTCTGTTTCTTCCTGCTAACTTGTCAGATAGCCCTCCTCAATTGATAAATGCCAAATATCTAAGGTATTTCATACATTTTATTATTTATTTATTTATTTATTTTTAAAGATTTTATTTATTTATTTATTTGAGAGAGAGAATGAGATAGAGAGAGCATGAGAGGGGTTAGGGTCAGAGGGAGAAGCAGACTCCCTGCCAAGCAGGGAGCCCGATGCAGGACTCGATCCCGGGACTCCAGGATCATGACCTGAGCCGAAGGCAGTCACTTAACTAATGAGCCACCCAGGCGCCCCTATTTCATACATTTTAAAAAGTCTCTAGGGAGAGTTGAATGTCCACAATATTATTCAGTTATGAGCGTAGAAGCTGTGTAATTTTTTAAAAAATAGCATTTGGACAAACATGAAAAGATGATAAGGTTTGTTATCTCTACATAAAAATGACTTGCCATTCTTTGAAAGAGGTTAGACCAAAACAAAGCAATATTTTTATTATATTTTTCTATATTTAATATAAAACCTAAAGGTACATTTCTAAAACTATTTTTCCAAATTAACATCTTGTAATTCATATCGTCTCAATAAAAAAAATATATTTTCAACACATGAAAAATTATATTCTCATCTGTCACCAGCAATTCAAACCTGGATGGTAACACTGTTTGCTCTTTTTTTCTTAATTTTAGATTTTGCTTACCATGAGCTTATATAGCAGTCAGTATATCCCATGTAGCTTTTGTTCAGACAGAGCCTGAATACTGTGACATGATGTGTGCATAAAGAATATAAGCTCTTGGAATGCCTGGATGGCTCAGTCGGTTTAGCATCTGCCTTTGGCTCAGGTCATGATCCCAGGGTCCTGGGATCAAGTCCCACATCGGGCTCCCTGCTCAGTGAGGAGCCTGCTTCTCCCTCTGCCTCTGCTGCTCCCCCTGCTTGTCTCTCTCTCTCTCTCTCTCATTCTCTCTCTCTCTCCTTCTCTCTGACAAATAAAAAAAAAATCTAAAAAAAAGAACATAAGCTCTTAATTTGTTGATTTTTCTAGATCTTAGTATGTAATATACCACACCTGTATTGTTACAATTCCCTTAGATTAAATCCCATTAAATGAGATATTTGAGGCAATGCATCTCCTGGACAGCTCCATTGGCTTTAACCAAATGACATCAACACATTTTGGATGCCATCTATTAAAAATAAATGGTACTTAAAAAGAAATGATAGCTAACCACATAGATAGGGGTGGGTGAGTGGATGAATGGATGAATGGATGGGTATAGAGATAGCCGTCACAATTTTGGTGCATGTTTTATTTTTTCTGTGATATATTTCCACTTATATGAAAATTCCAGGGAAGATACCTGGCTAAAGATGATTTTGATGCACTGGCTGCCCTGTTATTCTAAAAATGTTTGTATTGCACCACTTTGCAGAAGGCATGGTTTCTGTTGAACTTTTTGGTGGATAGTGATTCTTGTTTGTCACCACACAGTAGTTTATATAAGTGTGATAAAAATACACAGGAAGCTTACACAGTAATTTAGCATCTTTATTAGGTCTTTCTACCACCCTTCATTATATAACTCGTTTCATTTTTGGAAAGGATTATTGTATAAGATATGGGGTTGATTTTATTACCTTTTTCTATTTAAGTTCCAGTCTTCTGTTTCACTCTCCTCATGAGAACTCGGTGAACAGATTTGCTGGTATATGAATCCCAGTGGAGATGCCCTATTTATTCAGTGTAGCCTGAATCTTATGTGCCCGAAAGATTTCTTCTGGTTCTGTTGCTCCACTGTGATATTTTAATATTCTCAGGGTAGAGAGATAGATGACTTGAGCCTTAAGAGTGCACAAACATACAGTAATCATTTGCCCTATCAAAGTTGCTTTAATATGTCTCTCCCATTAACTGGAGAAGTTGGTCAGATTGGGGTTCATAGAATTCTTTTTCCCAATTTTGTTAAGAAATATTGCAAGTGTAAATGCCATATACAGGAGTGCTGGTTCAGTTTAACTATAGACTTCCACATTTGTAATCATGATACAATATGTGAAGTGAGATTTAAAGTGAATAATAGGTGTTTCCAATTTTTTTTTTATTGAGGTACCATACCTTTATTACTCCCCAGGTTTAAACTATATTCTTAATTATTCACAATTATACAATTATTTCTAATAAATCAGTGCTTCACAAAGAATCCTGGGCCAGCAGTATCAGCTTCACTTGGAAACTTACTAGAACTACAAATACCCTGTGCCAGCGCAGACCTCCTGAGTCAGAAACTCTGTAGTTGGCGTTCAGCAATCTATTTTTTAACACTCTGTCCAGTTGAATCATATGCAGCTACAGTTTGAGAACTGCTGTAATAAATCATCTAACTTACCAAAGGAAAAATAAGTATGATAGCTGAAGCATATACATTTCTTAAACATACTGTCCAATTTCACAAAATACTTGCAGGACTTCACCATCAAATGATTTTATATAGGGTATGCTATGACAGACACAACACATAGAATAGGCATTCAGAAATATTTGTTGACTGAATAAATGAATTCTGTGCAGACCTAGTTCATTTAGGCTCTATAATAGTATACCAATTTCAGAATATGAAAAAATGACCCAATATGCAGCATATTTGAATGCCATTATTTGTATTTCAGGGAAGTCTTAATACATACACATTTTTTTCCTAAAATGATAATTAACATAGATCTAGCTATGAATGTGTGGATACTTTAATGTTCAAAAGAATCATAAAATATCTGTAAAGTATATTGGATGAAAATGCAGTAGAATTAATTGCAGCAACTGATCTGATATTGAACTTTGTTATCACGAGTTGTAAGCATTTGCTGTGGTTCTTTAGCTATCACAGAAGAATAAAATAGTTACTTCATATATTTAATGGAGTTATTACAAAGATCCACTATACTTAGAAGCAAGTTCTAAATTTTAACATACAAGCATATTAGCTAAGTAGACTGTCAAAATGGACTTTACATATTTTCGTTATTTTTTAATAGTTTTATTGAGTTAAAATTGACATAAGTGCAATAAACTGTGCATGTATAACATATACAAGTTTTTACATATATGTGCACCAGTGAAACTATCATTAAAATCAAGATACGATCTTCATGGCCCCAATTTTCCTGTCCAGAAGATTCCATCATAGTCCCTCACTCTTACCCTTACTACTTCATTCCTAGGCAACTACTGTTCCGCTTTCAGTTACTATAGATTAGTTTGCATACCCTTGAAATTTATATAAATGGAATCTTACAGTATGTGGGATTTCTTTTTGAGGGGAAAGGCTGCTTTTTGGCTTCTTTCATCCTGAATAATTATAAGATTTGAATGGCAGGATTATATGTTAAGTGTGTGTTGGCATTTTAAGAACCTCTCAAATTGGGGGTGCCTGGGTGGCTCAGTCGTTAAGCATCTGCCTTTGGCTCAGGTCATGATCCTAGGGTCTTGGGATCGAGCCCCACATCGAGCTCCCTGCTCAGCAGGAGGCCTGCTTCTCCCTCTCCCACTCCCCCTGCTTGTTTTCCCTCTCTCACTGTCTCTCTCTCTGTCAAATAAGTGAATAAAATCTTTAAAAAAAAATAAAAATAAAAGAACCTGTCAAATTGTTTTTCAAAGTGGTTGTATCATTTTATGTTTCCATAAAATTATCACCATCTTCCACATCATCACCAACACTTGATGTTGTCAGTCTTTTTAAGTTCAACCATTCTACTCAGTAGGTAATAGTGTCACAGTGTGGTCTAATTTGAAATTCCCTAATGCCTAATGATATAGAATGTCTTTTCATATGCTTATTTGCCATCTGTACATCTTTTTGATGACTGTCCAGAATTTTTTTCCCTGTTTTTTAAATTGAATTGCTTTTACATTATTGAATTTTGAATTTTCTTTATGTATTCTGGATACAAATCCTTGATTACATATATATTTTGAACATATTTTGTCCCAGTCTGACACCTTTCTTTTTATTCTCTTACACTAGTGTCTTCTGAAGAACAGAATTTTAATTTTGATGAAGTCCAGTTTATCAGTATATCATCATTTCCTTTTATGAAACTTGTTTTTGGTTTCATATCTAAAAAATCTTTTCCTAACCCAAGGTCACAAAGTTTTCTCATATCTTTTCATCTATAAGTTTTAAAGTTTTGGGTTTTACATTAAGATATATGATCCATTTTTAGTTAACTTCCATATGCAATGTAAAATTTAGATAGAAATTATTCTTTTCTTTTTTTTCCTCTCTCCCTCCCTTCCTTTCTTTTACTCCGCCCCTCACCTCCTCCTCGTCTTCTACTTGCCCTCCTTCTCCATTTCTTTTTTTTTTTGCATATAGGTACCAAATGTTTCCAGTACCATTTGTCAAAAAGACTATCCTTGCTCCACTAAATTGACTTTAAACCCTTTGTTGCAAAATCATTTGTCCATATATGTGTAGATTTATTCCTGGACTCCTTTTTGTTCTAATGATTTATTTGTCTCTCTTTATGATAAGACCCAAATGAGTAGTCTTACTCCTTCAACTTTGTTCTTCTTTTTCAAAGGTGTTTTGGATATTCTAGTTCTTTTGAATTTCTATATGAACTTAGAATCCAGTTGTTAATTTCTATTTAAAAAAAAAGCCTGCTGGGATTTTAATTGAGATTGCATTGAATCAGTAAATGAATGTAGATGATGTAAATTTGGGGAAAGTTGACATCTTAAAAATATTAAGTTTTCTGATTCTTGAACACAGTATATCTTTTCATTTACCTAAATGCTCTTTAATTTACTTAGCAATATTTTGTAGTTCTCTACATATTTTGTCAAATTAATATCTAAGTACTTCATATTTTTGGATATTTTAAATGGTATTTTAAATGTCAATTTTATATTATCCATTGCCACTATACAAATACAATTTCTTTTGTATATTGATCTGAATATCCTATAACCTTGCTGATCTCCCCTATTAGTAGCTATTTGGTAGATTGCATTGGATTTTCTATATAACTGGTCACATCATCTGTAAATAGAGTTTTACTTCTGCTTTTGAATATGGATGCCTATGTTTTCTTTTTCTTTCCTGATCTCACTGGCTAAACCTCTAGTGCAAGATTGAGTAGAAGTGATGAAACTAAACATCCTGTACAATATCTTTTCCTCCATTATGTATAGTATTCGCTGTAGGATTTTGGAAGATACCCTTTATACAACTGAGGAATTTTCCTCCTCTTCCAAATTTGGTGTGATCATTTTTTAATAGGAATGGATGTTGGATTTTCTCAAATATTTTTTTCATTATCTGGAGATGATTGGAATGATTACATTTCTCTTTTTCAGATTATTAATGTGATGAATTAATTTTCAAATGTTTAAGATAAACTTGCATTTTTGGAGAACAGCCCTTGGTAATCCTTTTTATATATCATTCATTTCTATTAACTAAAATATTGCTTAAAATTTTTGAATTTATATTCATGAGGGATATTGATCTGTAGTTTCTTTATATATTTTTTAATTTATGGTGTTGGGGTAATGCTGGCCTAATTGAATAGGTTTGGAATTATTTGCCCCTCTACAATTTTTTGGAAGAGTTTGTAAATAATTAGTACTATGTCTCCCATAAATATTTGATAGAATTCATCAGTGAAGCATCTTGACTTGGGTTTTATCTTTATTTGTGGAAAAAATTTAACTAAAAAATTAATTTTTAAAATCGATACAGGGCTATACAATTTATCACTTTTTTTGATGAGACATGGTAATGTGTTTTCAAGTAATTTGTCCATTTCTTCTATATGTCAAATTTATAGGCATAGCATTATTTATATTTCTTTCTTTTTCTTTATTATCTCTAGATTTTGTAATGATGTCACTTCTTTTATTCCTGTCATTTCTATTTTGTATTTTTTCACAACCAGTATGTCTGCATATTTATTACTTTTATTCATCTTTAGCAAGAACTGCCTATTTGTTTTATTGATTTTTCTTTTATTATTATGATTTTTTGTTTTCTATTTCATTTATTTTCACTTGAGTTTTTTTTTCCTTCTCCTTACTTTGGATTTAATTTGTTATTCTTTTTCCAGTTACTTAAGTTTGAACCTGGGGCTATAAATTTGAGATCTATTCTCTTAATATAGAAACATATTGACATCAGTTAAGGAGTGTTTTGGTGAGACTGTGCAGATTTTGATTTGTCATTCAGTTTGGAGTACTTTCTTATTTCTCTTTGGATTATATTTGACCTTTATGCTGTTAAGAAGTGAATTATTTACTTTCTAAATATTTGGAGATAATTAAGGTGTCTTTCTATTAATAATATACAGTTTAATTCTATTGTGGTTACAGAACATAGTTTGAATAACTTGAATCATTTTAAATTAAACAGATTTGAAAAACTGGTCAGAATGTGCTCTATTTTGGTAAATATTTTGTGTACACTTGGAAAGAATGTGTATGGGCTATTGTCGGATAAAGTGTTCTGAAGACTTCAATTACCTCAAAGTGGTTGGTAGTCTTGTTGAAGCCTTCTATTACCTCAGTGATTGTCTGCCTTTTTAGTATTTTTGTTTAAGCAATAAATTTGTCTTTCAAAGTGATTTTAAAAATGAATATCTTATATTTTTTCCTATATGCTTACTATTTCCAGTGTTCTTCATTCTTTACAGAGATTCATATTTCCCCATGGTATCATTTTTCTTTTGCCTGAAGAGCATCTTACACATTTCTGGTAATAAAGATCTACTGTTGATGAATATTTTTAGTATGTCTGAAATCACTTTATTCCACCTACATTTTTAAGAGAGATTTTACCTTGTATTGGATTCTAGATTGTTCTTGTTTTTTTCAATACTTTGAAAGTCTTGCTTCACTTTCTTCTCACTTGAATTATTTCTGATGAGAAATGTGCTGTATCCCTATTGTTTGTTCCAACATGTCTTTATTCTTTGGCTACTCTTCAAATTTTCTCTTCATCACTGGTTTGAGCAATTCAATTATGTTGTGCTTTGGTGTATTGTTCATGTTTCTGGTGTTTGGTAAGAGATAACCTTGGTGTATTTGGAGTTTATGCTTTTAACAGATTTGGAAAAAAAAAATCTTCAAAATTTTTTTTGTCCACTGTACTTCAATTACATGAATATTTGGGCTCTTGAAGTTGTCCCATGGTTTGCTGATACTCTTTTAATCTATTTAAAATTTTTTTCTTATTGTGTTTCATTTTAGATAGTTTCTATCTATATATTGTAGCTATGTCTTCAAGTTCACTAATTTTTTGCTCGGCAATGATTAAATCTCACTTATCCTATCCAGTCTATTTTTTATCCAAGGTATTTTAACTTTCATCTCTCGACTTATCTGGGTCTTCTAAAAATCTGTATCTCTGACTATATGGAATACAGTATGATAACTGTTTTCATGTCCTTGTCTGTTGACTCTATCATCTGTATTAGTTTTGGGTCCATTTCATTTGATTGATAATTCTCTAAATAATGGGTCATGCTTAATTGCTTCTTTTCATGTTTGGCAATTTTTGGTTGGACGCAAAATTATAAATTTAGCATTGTTGGGTGTTGGATACTTTTGCATCCTTATGAATATTGCTATGATTATGAGGTGGTTTTTTTTTTTTTTTTTCCAGAACTGCAACTGAGCTATTTGGAGATAGTTTGATTCAGGTCTTGCTTTAATGGAATGCTAGGCAATCTTGGAGCAGTATTCAGTCTAGAGCTAATTATTCTCCACTACTAAGACACAGTCTTTCATATAGTATTGGTACTATATCCAGTATAGTATCCCTTTAGGTGACTATTTTCTTGGCCTCAGATAGTTTCCTCACATTCATCTACTAATCAGTGTTATGCTGAATACTTGAGGGGAACCCTTGATATCACAGGTACTCTCATGTGAACTCCAGCTGCCTTGGTCTCTCTGGACTCTCAGGCTTGCCTCTTAAATTCAGGGAATGCAATGCATCTGCCAAGGATTTCCCTCCCTATCTCACTACCTAGAAACTGGCAAGCAGAAAACTGGGGTAGACTTAGGCTTCACCTCATTTGTTTTCTATTTCTCAGGGAGCTTTCCTTCATTACTTGATAAGCAGTATGTACCTGATAAGCACTATCTTGAAAAGTGTTCCCTTTGCCCCATTCATATATATTTTTTTTCTGATTTATCTTTGGTAAATCCGATCTTGATTTCTCTATCTTGCCGGGAACTTGCAAAGCTACCTATCTTCTGATTTTTCACTGGGGTTTTTCCTCTATTAAATAATTTTTTTCAGTATGTAAGAAAATCTGTATTTGAGGCACTAAAAAATTTATATCATTTTCATGTTTTATTTGCATAACTATTTTTGGTATACCTTATGCTACAGCTCAGTATTTGCCCAATGTCATATCTCAATGTACACTCAATGGCATATCTCAAAATTACATTTCTTTCAACTGTAGGCAGGAAAAGTTTTATTTTTACTTGTAGAAAAATATAAAATATTATTGCTAGTCTATCTCTGTGCACAACCTCATTTAATTATACTGGAAAAAGTTATGGGGCTCCTGGGTGACTCAGTCAGCTAAGCATCCAACTCTTGGTTTTGGCCCAGGTCATCATCTCAGGGTCATGAGACCCAGCCCTATGTCTGGCTCTGTGCTCATTGCTGAGTCTGCTTGAGATTCTTTCCCTCTGCCCCTCCACCCCTGCTCGCACATTCTCTCTCAAATAAATAAATAAATAAGAATTATACTGGAAAAGGTTAAGAGTATTGACTGAATAATTTTAGTGCAAATGAGCAAGTATTTTTTTGCACTTGTGTTATCCCTGCTTTTATGTTTGGTTGTTATTCTGTTAACTAACATCCTTAGATTATTATTTGTTTCATTTATTATTCTAGTGGTTGCTGATTATTTGGAGAAAATTTGAATTAAACAATTTACATTTATTTTTAAATTATCTATTTTTAATGATATAATTTCTAAAAATAAAAATTAAATAGGAACATATATATTAGCCACTCTGTTATAAATATTTAAATATTGCAGTCAGTTTTTGAGAATCCCTCAAATTATGTTCTAAGATTGTGTATTTCTTAATTAGTAAGGTTAAAGGATTCTGCATTTTAGGACCTATTAAATAATTACTGTAGAATATAGTGCTTTACTATTATCTTATAACTATAAAAATAAATATAGGCAAAAAGTTTGATTTAGTTATTCTAATTAAAGAATGTTGCTGAGTACCTGAAACAATGCTATAACTAGTGCATTTGCTTACATTTCAAGTCTTACAGACTCAGGGAAAAAGTTCTATTAATATGTGTAAACTTCTTACTAGAGTTGTAATGCTTGTGTGTGCCTCTTGAAGAGGGTAAGATCATGTTATGTCAATATGATTATTTCTTTGAGTTTCTGAAGATGTATGAAAAATAATAATACAGAAAAGAAAAAAAGAAGAAAAGGCATGTGGCCTTGCATGAATTTCAGGTCCATAATGGTGAACTTTCATATATCAAAATGAACATCCCCTGAGTATGTCCAAAACTGAATTCCTGATCATCTACCCACCCCGCAAATTTCCTTTACTTTTAATTCTTCCATTTGCTCAGACCAAAACAACTTTGATTACTCTTTCTCCCAGATCTCATATTCATCAGTCAAGAAGTCTACAAACTCCAACTTGAGTATGTATCAAGAATCTAACCATTTCACTATGGTTGCCTTGTCTGAGCCTCTGTCATCTCTTGCCAGGATCATTGCAGTGGCCTCCTAACTCATCTCCTTGCTTCTTGCCTACATCTATTCACAACAAAGCAGTCCAAGTGATCTTTTAAAGTGGACAGTTACTTTCCTCTGCTCAAAACCTGTGGGGGTCCCTGTTTTACTCCATAAAAGCCCAAGACCCTGCAGTTGCCTGGAAAGTCTTTTGCACCCTCACTCCCCTCCTGAATCCATTGCATCAAAAATGTGCTTGTTGAGTTTTTTAGTATAACCTGAGATTGGCTGTTGCATCTAGGTAGAATGACACCTTTTATAACAGGGTTATCTTCAATAAAATTTGGATTTTTTGATTGTTGAAACCTAGGTTTTTATACCTTGCATGTTTTATTTCCCCCACATTATAAATAAGAAATGAACTACCTGATCAACTACCTGAAGCTTTTAAGCTCAAGGCCACATTATGAATGAGCTTTACTTCCCTGCTTCCTGTAAAAATGATTTTAAAATTCATACTCTTTCAGGCACTAGAGATAGATTTTCTGCCTGTGCACCTACTAGAGGACTGCTTGGATTGGTAAATTTTCATCCTCCTCAATTTGTTAGTCTTTGTAAAAATCTACAACTGTGACACAATAGCCTTCGTCTGTTTCTTTAGTCTAAAGATATTTATTTTGTGCCTCTTATACGACAGGCACTGAACTTGAGGCTGGCTGAGCAAAATAAACAAAAGTCCTGCCGCCAGATATTTTACATTCCTGTGGGTGATAATGACAGTAGTTAAATAGTTATAGAAATATTTAATTATGGTAGTTCTGATGGCTTTTATCACAGGGACCTAGTCTCATCTATAAGGTCAAATATAACTTCCCTGAGGAAGTGAATCTGAACTGACATCTGAATGTTCGAAGGATATAAATTTGCAAAGTCTAAGAAGGTTGAGGTAGACAGATAGATTCAACAGGGGAGATCCTGAAACAGGAAGATGGATAGGAACTGGATAAAGGCTGGTGTGTCTCGAGAGCAAAGAGCAATGAAGGGTGTGGTGCTAGAAGAGGTTGGAAATAGATAAAAGATGGAGATTGTATACCTAATAGATTGTATCAAGGATTGATACAAGAATCACACTCTTGAAGATTTTTAGTATGGGAGTAATATTTATTATTTAAAAAGTGGTCACACTGAAAGCCATGTGTATTGCAGATTTAAAAAGGTAAAGAATGAATGTGATAAAACTTGTTAGGACAATCCAGTGTGCCAGACAAGAAATGGTGGTTCTTGGGTTAGGGTGGTGACAGTAAGTGAAAGGAGGCTAGAAGTATTCAAGAGGTAAAAGCAGCAAGATTGAATAGTGCTGCAAAAAAGAGCACTGAATCAATGAAGACTTGTAGGTTTGGACTTTCACAACTGCATAGAGTGTGGAGTGTAAGACCTTCTACTACATTAGGGAATGTTGGAAAAGAATCATGTTCGCGTGATTGTGAGTTCTGACTTAGGGATGTAGATCTTAGGTATTGAAGATGAAACTTGGAGATGGCCATTGACAAATGGAAATTCATATGTGGAGTTTAGAATAGATGCCTCAAAGATGTGAATGTGAAATCATCAGCACATAGACAGTTATTACAGTCATGGGCATAGATGAAATAACCTACCATTGAGTGAAAAAAGAGTGTCCATACTGTAGTGTATCCTATTTTAAATATAAAGACTCTCTAAACTGCCCTTCTTTCAATTTAGGGGCTTATTGTAATAATTTATATTACATTTTAAGAGTGAACTTTTTCTCTCAGTTGTTTGTAAATATGACCTTTCAAGATAATATCCTTTGTGAGGAACAGGCAGTCACTGGGCACGTTTGTTCTGTTATTGATCAGTGTCATTCTCATGATAACCCTGAGGAGAAAATCTTTTAAGAAAAACATATACTTGTTCGTGATATTCACTGGCTTTTCCTAGGCTTTTCAGATATGAACAGGAATTAGTGTTGGACTAAGATGTGTAAACTTGATATAAACACCTGCTTTTTGGGGGGCACCTGGGTGGCTCAGTCGTTAAGCAGCTGCCTTCGGCTCTGGTCATGATCCCAGGGTCCTGGGATCAAGCCCCGCATCAGGATCCCTGCTCTGCGGAAGCCTGCTTCTCCCTCTCCACCCCCCCTGCTTGTGTTCCCTCTCTTGCTGTCTCTCTCTGACAAATAAATAAATAAAATCTTTAAAAAAAAAAACAAAAACCTGCTTTTTTAGAATCTTAAATAATTCTCTAAGTGTCATGGTTTGTATGAACAATTTGGTATTGTTTTGTTTTGGTGTGGGGAAGGAGTGGTACACATAAAATTGTAATTTTCAGAGTGGCAAAACAAAAGTGTGTTTTAGCATAACAGAAGTGTGTTTCAGCATATCTTCTTTTAAATTTGAACCTTAATGAGTTAACTCTAGTTTCTGATCTGAATGAGTACCCTATATCCCTCCCCCTATTACCCACATTCACTATAGATAGCAGATAAGTATGTGTTTTTTTGTATTCATATTACACCTTTGATATTTTATTGATATAAATTTAATAGGTGCCTTGATAGACAACTGTATAATTGGTCCAGTTCTCTTTTGGCAGAAAGAGTCCTGGAAATACAGTTTTTCCTTTTATGTCTCCTTTTCATCCAGAGTGATAGCTGTTGGACCTTGGAGAAAACCAGAGCTCTATGGCCTAGAATTTAAGACTATCAGTCACTCTGTGTTGAAATGGATTTAGAATCTTTGCAATATGCTTGAATAATTCCTTTCTCCATCTATTTCTATACAGAAGTATCTGGTCATCTCTACAGACTTGCGTCCTTATTAGGGTATTTGTTTTCTTTCTTTAATAGGAGAATGTCAGTCTTACGCTCAGCCATTAACCCTGTTTAAAAAATGTCGATCTTACCGTGATCAGCAACCTAGACTAACTGAATTCTAGGCATTTGTCAGATATAACCTCAAACTTACTGAAATTTAATACCTATCAAAAGCTTGGTTGGGGGAAATGGCACCTACAGAGGATTTCCTAAAGCTTATTCATTCATGTAGAAACTCTGAATTTTACCCTGGGATTTGGTGAAGCCACCTGAGACTTGTGTTTTGCATGTGACTTTCTCTTGACTTTATCCTACTTTATCTAAGGTCAGAGCAGTTTCTCCACTTCCTTATTCTTTATTCTATTTTATAATATATATTATTGAAAGTTGCCTTATGTTTTTTTAATATTTTGTGCCTAATTTACTGAATAAAAGATGGAGTAACTTAATTTGTCAGTTGTTCATAGCTGAATATGAAATGCAAATATTTAAACATCTACTTAGGCAAAGATAAATATTATAAAATGACTTACCCTTCCATTGATTTCTCAATGTTAAATAAGCCAGTAGTTTGAAACTCTCCAAATCTTGCCATCAGCCCTTTCAAAATTAACCTGTCTGGTAGTCCATAGTGGTTTTATCTAAATCAACACCTGAATGAAAACTAGAGGTTAGACAGTAGGTATTCCTTATTTTATACTTATCTAACATTCACATGCCTTACAAATTAACTGCTAATTGATCCTAAAAGTAAAATTCCTTTTTCTGCAATAGAAATTAAATGATTACCTTGCCCTTTCATTGTTCCAATACATTTTTCACTTTTACCTATAAATTAGAGTCAAAAAAGAATGATTAAGATAAAGGTCATTTATAAATTCATCTCTATTGCAGAGAAGGAAGGTTTTAGGAAAACATCTAACAGGAGAGGCAGAAATGCAATGAAATATTATGTTTCCTTGGATCAGGTAGGTAATTTTTTTTAATTAATAAACTTTATTTTTTAGAGTCACAGCAAAATTGAGCAGAAAGTGGAGAGTTCCTGTATACCCCCATTAGGAAGGTGATTTCGATTAGTATGAAATATCTGTTTTTCCCATGGGCAGAGGCCAGAGGAGAAATAAAATAACATACATTAATTCTTAACCATTCCAGCTTTAGAGAAAACTTTTTAAGAATTTAGTATGTTGCACTGTGTAATGTTTGACTCAGTGGTGCTGGTACTTTCTGATGTCAATGGGAGCTGAGATACAACATTTGAAGATGATCACCTATTTGGAGATGTTTATTTCCACAAAGTTATTACCTATTTCCAGGTTGTGTTCATCATTCTCAAGAATGTGATTTTATTGGCCTCGTTGTGATTATCGTAGCACAGTAAATGCCATATGGATGAGTTATGCAATGAGATGTCAGGGGCCAAACTCCAAATCCACAGAGTCTGACTGTGGGGAAAGAATATGCAGTCTCGGGTTGCTGGGGACTATAAAGGACCATTGGAAACAGAATGGTAGAGCGGGGAAAAAACCCTGAAGAACACATGAAGCAGGACTTTAGGAGATGCGTCATTGGATGTGATGTGGCCTAGCTGTCAAGTAGGGTAATTTTATACTGTCTTTGCAGTTTGCTCCCTATAAAAGCTCCACTCTGTGCATCCACCTAGAGGCTCCTTGATCTATGGAGGTTTCAATTAATCCAGAACCTGGTTAATAATTATAATGGATAATTAACGTATGGTGAGCTTTGGTAAGCACAAGTCTTGATGTCTTATATGTAATCCTTAGAACAAACCATAGTATGATCCTCACTTTATAGGTAGAGAAATGGCAGTATAGGAAAGTTCAGTAATTTTTTTTCAAGGACTCAAGAAGGAGAGCAAGGACGGGGGGCCAGGTCATCTGGCTCCAGCATCTGTAATTTTTACCTCTGTGCTCTACTTCCTGATGATCATGAAATGATGTGGAAATCTTGGTACTTTTTTCTGGTGAAAAATTAGTATCTATTATTATTATTAATTGGGAATTCTGACAGCTCACTTGCAACCATGAATGGCAAACATATGGGCTATTAAGTAATTATAGAAAAACACAGTTTCTGGAAAGAAAATGTAAAATGTCAGCAACTTTCATTAGTGTGGAATGAGTAACTTAAGTAGATTAATTTCATAACTTTCTATTAAATACCAATAGAATTATAGTTTCAAATTACTATTACTTTTATTTTCCTCATGAGTAGCACCAAGGTAATTAAATAAATACTGATATTTCATGCTAAAATTATTAGAAAATTATAGTTCTTTATGGATGTTACACAATCTAACTAAAAAAATGTAGAGCACTATGATTCAATTACATTATTAGCAGCTATGTGTATGATGTCGGTGACCTTTAGGACCAATTCTAACTCTAAGGTTTTATGAATATACTCATCAGGTCCCCACCCTGAGAGTATAACTTAAATGTGCTGTTCAGTGAGATCAGGGTATGGCAATGCTGTCCTTTTAGAAAGGGTGCTGTGCTTTTAGTCATCCAAACAAGCACCCAGATGGTACTGCAGCTATGTTCCCCGTGGCAGTGCAGCAGCTGGGTTGCAGTGAAGGATGTGACACGTTCTGCCATTCCCGATTACCATACCCCCATACGCTGTGGGACTAGTATTATGCCTGTGGTAACTCTATTTCTCATAGGAGCACCTGCCTTTCTAACCGTTCCAAGTGGTATTTAAAGGACTTGTTGGTCAGTATTCTTTGTGACACTTGCTAAAATCACGTACCTAAATATACCTCAATCAGTGATGTTTCCACCTTCATTTACATGAGTTTGAAATAAAATTGACATCAGGAACATAGAACTTTGAGTTCCTTGGGGAAATTTTCCATTAAATTCAGGCTAGCATTTGTAGTGTGCATTTTCATTTTAGTAACTTCTATTTCTTTTAAAATCAGACTGTTGGATAATTGAAATGGCCCCTCTGTTCTCCCTGGCACATAAACATATTCAGGTCTCTTTGGATTACCCTGCATGACTGGTGCTCAGTAAACGTGAAACAGAACATTTTCTATATCCACTGGGGGTTACTGGCAGATACAGCACCACTCCATTATACAATTTATGCACCAGAAGGGGATTGGCTTTGCTTTGTTATTATCTGCCAATATACTGCACTTACAGTGCCCAGCACAGAATTGTTGACTAGTACATACCATTGATAATGATTGTTAATTTCTTTTGCTTTCTTGAGATAAATGAACAATATCTATCTTTGGGGCCAACCACTCTTGGGGACTTAAAACTGTGAGAAGATCCTATGAAAAATTCTAAACTCTTTCAAGGGCTAATTTCTTGCGTACAGTTAAGGAGCTATTCCTTTAAACAGTTCTTGTTGATACCCACTCATCCCCACTCAAGGGCCAAATTATTTTTAAAAGAACTTTTCTTATTACACTTGTTTTATTCTTGTTTTTGTTGTCGTCTTTGCTCTACTGCCATTTCTTCATCTCTTATACCATTATCTAAAACCCTAATGATCTGGTATCCATTTACTGAGGCTTTTTCTACGCAGAGAGGATTCATTCTGCTCTCCAAAGCCCACAGTCATTCTAGGAGACATTTTCATCCGTGTGGATGTTCCAGTCAGCATGAGGGCTTCCCAGTTCCTTGACTATCATCACTATTGAGCGCTCAATCCCAGAACTCCTGTCTGTGGCTTTGGTATGAGTTTTGCCTAAACCTAGAACAACTCCACCCCATTTTTTTATTTTTAACTTTTACATTCACATTGCATAAGCATAATCACTGCAAAGAATGAAATAAAACATAGACTCAGAAAACTATACAAAACAAAGATGTACCTTAAAGAATTATTGTAAAAATGAAAACTTACACTACCACTTAGCTTAAGGAATAGAATTTTGCTAGACTCTCTCCATGTACTCCATTCCAGTCAATACCATCTGCCTCTTATGGGGCACCTGGGGGACTCAGGCAGTTAAGCACCTGACTTTGGCTCAGGTCATGATCTCAGGGATAGAACCCAAGCCCCTTATAGGGCTCCCTACTCAGTGAGGAGTCTGCTTCCTCTTCTCCTTCTACCCTTCCGCCCCTCCTGTGCACTCTCTCTGTATCAAATAGATAAATAAAATCTTAAAAAAAAAAAAAACACCCGCCGCTCACCAAAATTAACCAATATCCTGATTTTTATAGTAACTTTTATTTAATTACAGTAAACAGTTTTTTGCAATTCTTTATAGTTTTATCACTCAAATGTTAATTCTTCAACTCTAAAACCTTACCCATTTTTTGTTTCTTTTCTCTCCCTGACATTTTCTTACTATTTAATTGTTTAGAAGAACTATTTGATTTGTAGAGTTTCTTACATCCAGATTTTATTCCTTGAATGCTTCTGGTATAGTCTGACATGTTCCTCTGACCCCTTTATTTTTACACATTGGAAACTAGACCCAGAAACTTTAGCAGACTTACGTTTAAGCTTTTTGGCAATCGATACCTACTGTATAGTCATGTTTTTACAATGTCAGCAGTTGTTGATACCCAGTACCTGAATCCATTAATTCATTGGGAGATGCAAATTGGTAATTTGTGAAATCTTTCATTGCTTTTTATTTATTAGCTGGAAGAACATTATGAATAAATGCTTGTACTTATCTACTATTTGGCAGAATAAATGCTTAATTGTTTCACTTTCCATACCTGTTTTCAAGATAATGAATTGACTCCCTATCATTTATCAAAGTTGGCAAATCCATTTTCTTTAAAGTGTCTTTATGAACTGGGATTAAAATATATTTGAGGAGTTTCAATGCATTATAATTTTCACCCTTTTTGGAGTTCAAATTATTCCATTTTAGGTCAATGGGAGTTTTGTTCAGTTTTAAGTTGATTTCTGAGTTCTTTTGACATCACTTCAGTATAGTAGTCTTTGATAACTTTTTCATTATCTACTATGGCCACAATTCCAGTTACCTTGATTTTTCTAGCCCTAGTAGCTTTTTGTCCAATTAGCTCTGATTTATTGTAGTGGACAGTGGTATACAAGACTATAGTCTTTGTGCTAGGAATACATGTATGTTGGTCATTGTTTCTAGGTCTTTTCAGGACACAAGCACTGGACATAGAAAGGGCACAGAATACTGAGGTGTAAGCATCTCATGAGTTCTCACTGATACTCTCAGTTAAGGACTATGGGGTTTTTACTTAACTTTTTTCTTTATATTATATCTATGTAACATCCATACCACAAAGGCTGGTTCTCCAGGAATATCCCTTATGGTAGAAGGACTTTAACATGACCCCCATTAACTCCACCTTCTGTTATTCTGTCCTCTAATAATCCCCATTTCCTAACCACAAGACTTGTTTCTAATCAACAGAATATGGCAAAGGTGATGAGATGTCACTTCTGTGATTATATTATGTAACATAAAATTCCATCTTGTGAGAAGACTTACTGTAGAGATTCTTATTCGTTTGATTAAATAAGTGACCATGTTGAGGAAGTCACAAGGCAAGGAACTTCTGATGGCTTCTAGGAACTGCAGGCAGTCTCTAGATGCTGAGTGTGGTCTCTAGATGCTTGAGCGTGGTCCCTCGACAGAAAAACCTGAAGTCACCAGTTTTATATAGCTGCAAAGAACTGAATGCTGCTGACCACCATTACTGTGTAAGAGGATCTTTCCCTAGTCAAGCCTTCAAAATCAGAACTCAGCTATGGCCAACCTCTTAATTGCAACCCTAGACTCATAAAATGAAACCCTAGACTCATGCCTGGACTTCTGATCTGTAGAAGCTGAGATAATGTGTGCTCTTTTAAGCCACTGTACTTTTGCAGTAATTTGTCATTCAACAATAGAAAACAAATACATCCCCATACTCACTTACTGGCTTTATCTCATTTACATAAACGGTAGTCTTAGAATATCAATTCTAATGCCACCCGCCAGTATGATCATTGCAAACAGTCCATAAGTAAATAAGTAAGTAAGTAAGTAAGTAAATAAATAAATAAATAAATATCATATGTTCTTCCCTTTCCCCCACAGTATCTTTAATAGTCGTACTGCAGCTACATTGTCAGAGCACACAGATGTTCTATAGTATACTTTTTTACCTTTAACTCTTATGAGCTCAAGGTCTGCACCTAACTATCTGTTTAATCCTCACTACCAATTCCGATTTCAAGGACTCATTACTTACTTTGTTTATGCCAGACTACTTCTACATAGGATCCTTCAGCAGGTACTCACGTGTTGAGTTCTTACGTGTTGAGCAGAGTTTGATTACGGTCTTTTTATGCTTGAAAAACCTGGAGGATAAGCAATCCCTGGCTCAGGTTTTCTTTTCTTGAGTATCTTGAGGATGTTACTGAATTTCTTTTTTTTCTGGTATAAAGTGTTGCTTTTGAAAAGCCTAGTGATAATCTCATTTTTTTCCTTTATAAATCACTCTTGAATAGATATCCAAGTGACTTTTTCTTTTAATTTGAAGCCCTGTAATTTTATTAGACATATTTTTAATGTTGATTGTTTGGTGTCAGTATTTTCCTGTACATGATATGAACTTTCCATATGTAGTAGCTTCTTTTTAATTTCAGAAAATTTTTCTAGAATTATGATTTTTAATATTTATTCTGTTATCTTGCTTTTGCTTTCTTCTTCAAGGAACGCTATTATTCCATTTGGATCTTCTTTACTTATCTTCAGTACTTCTCACTTTCTACTAAACTTTATTTCATCTCATTTTTTCATTTATTTCTGATCTACTTTAAACATTTTCAGGGCACCTGGGTGGCTCAGTCGGTTAAGTGTCTGTCTTCAGCTCAGGTCATGATCCCGGGGTCCTGTGATTGAGTCCCGCATCAGGTTCCCTGCTCATTGGGGAGCTTGCTTCTCTCTCTCCCACTCCCCTGCTTCTGTTCTCTCTCTGTCAAATAAATAAATAAAATCTTTAAAAAAATTTTTTTTTCTTCTATTTTTCTTAAGGCATTATCTATTGTACTAATTTGCTTTTTTTTCTTTCCAAATTAGTCTAAATTTATGAAACAATTTTTCTTTTATTTCTAATTTTTTCTTCAGTTTAAAAATTCTACTTTTGAATTTCCTAATTCTGACTTATCTTTACCCCTAATATAATTTTATTAATGTCTTTAAGGTTATTTGAAATAGTAAAATACAATTTTGATATGTTTTGTGGCCATATATTTCTGTCATGCTTTTATTGTTTGTAGAAACCTTATATGGTCGGGCGCCTGGGTGGCTCAGTGGTTAAGCGTCTGCCTTCGGCTCAGGTCATGACCCCAGAGTCCTGGGATCAAGCCCCGTATTGGGCTCCCTGCTCCATGGGAAGTCTGCTTCTCCCTCTCCCACTCCTTCTGCTTGTGTTCCCTCTCTCGCTGTGTCTCTCTCTGTCAAATAAATAAATAAAATCTTAAAAAAAAAAAGAAACCTTATATGGTCTGTATTCTCTTTTTGAGTTATAAAAACTCGTAAAATTTGACTTTGATCCTTTTCTGATGCTCATTCATATGTAAATTCATGTTTTTCTGAACTTTTAGAAGGAGGCATGGTTCATGTGGGTTTTCTAAATTCACATAGTTCTCTATTTTGTTCTTTTATCAGGTAAAACTATTTGGTATATTTCTTTTGTGATTTCCTGGCTTTCAAACCTTCTCTCACTCTTATTTTTACTTTTCTTTCTTTGTTTATATTCTCACTTTTCTGTTCCAATTTTGATCCCACTCATGGTAATTTTTCCTTGGTGTGATAGGCTGCCCTCAAAGGAATTTTCAGTCAATTTTGAGAGGGCACTACTCTTCAGAACTTACAGTGAATGCTCTGTACTCACCAGCCACTAGATTGAAAAGATACTCTCATTTTCTTTTTTATTATTATTTTTTAAATTTAAATTCAATTAATTAACATATAATGTATTGTTAGTTTCAGAGGTAGAGGGCAGTGATTCATCAGTATTATATAATACCCAATGCTCATTATATCACGTGCCCTCCTTAATGTCCATCACCCAGTTACCCCAACCCCTCCCTCCCATCCCCTCCAGGAACCCTCAGTTTGTTTCCTATGATTAAGAGTCTCTGTGGTTTGTCTTCCTCTCTGGTTTCATCTTGTTTTATTTTTTCCTTTCTTCCCCTATGATGCTCTGTTTTGTTTCTTAAATTCCACATATAAGTGAGATCATATGATAATTATCCTTCTCTGATTGAGTTATTTTGCTTAGCATAACACCCTCTAGTTCCATCCACGTCATTGCAATTGGCAAGATTTCTTTTTTTTTTTTTTTTTTGGATGGATGAATACTCTCATTTTCAACTGTTGATCTCAAATTGGCCTGCCATGTTTTCCAGTGAATACCATTTGACTATTTTGGGATTCTCCTGTTTTCAGGTGCATCACATACCCCATTGTTTTTCTTCTCTTTATGGGAACAATGTGCAGACACAGATGCAGGTCACCAACATTTATGTTTTGCAGTTCTTAGAGAATCCTTGTCACCTAGTTTTGTTATGAGCGTTTCCTAGTGGTTTTGGATTTGCTATTTAGTTGCCCAATTTGTATTTGTCAGAACATTCAAGATTTCAATGCCACCACCACTGCCTCTACCTTCCAAAAATTCTCTGTTCTATGTGTTACATCAGAAACCCAAATTTCTCAGTTTTCTCCTACATATTCTCTATAACTGTTTGACTCCATTAAACATTTTCTTCAGCTACACCAAACCTTCAAGTCCCTCCACTCTTTTCTATTGCTCATGTTTCTAAGTCCTTTCCTATGCAGTGAGAATCCTAGGATTAATCAGTTACTTTGAAATGTGCTGTCATTTCCCTAGTTTCTTGTTTTTTTTTTTTTTTCTAAACAATTCCTGTCAATGTCCCTTTTGTATTTTAAGCTGACTTTTATGCTTTTTTATTTTTATATGTATACATTTATTCATATATATGTGTGTATATGTGTATATATACATATATATGTGTATATATATATATGTCAAGCATCACTGAAAACTGAGAGTTGATAGACACAGACACATTATTTCCAAACTCTTTCACACATTAAGGATTGAGTTTTTAATGTGCATTGGCAATTCTTTTATTTATCTTTACTTAGCACTTATTCACATTCTCCATAGCAAATCCTAAATCACCACCAGTTTTCAGAAACCCTCTAGCCACTCCTCTCAGCTATTAGCAGATCATATTTTTCACAAATTCTCAAGGAAAATGGACTCTATCAGTACTATCTCTTTTCCTTATTTCTAACACTAACTTTATTCAAGCTAATTATTTTTCAAGTTCCTTACCATCCTTCCTTTTCAATATCCCCCTTGCATGCATTTTCAATGCATAATAACATTCCATGACCATGCAACCCTACAAATAATCCTAACCCTAACCCTAGCTTTAACCCTCCCATCATTTTCTGTTTGCTTCTCAACACATTGTCTTAAGGCCTTTACCTCTCATCATTCTACTGAAAATACATTCCCTAGTATCTCCCCTAGTTTCCTAAGAACTAAGTTCCATGGACTTGGTTCCTTCACAACATTTTGTTTGTATTTAATACAAGGGTTTATTTCACTTATCACATTAAATTCTTTACTTCTGTATATTCAGTACTTTTAATTGTGTATTAAATAAAAAGGAGCTAGGATTTTCTGTAACATGTATTTCCATTAATTATTCCTTTTTTAAAAAAAAGATTTTATTTATTTATTTGACAGAGAGAGAGACACAGCAAGAGAGGGAACACAAGCAGGGGGAGTGGGAGAGGAAGAAGCAGGCTTTCTGCTGAACAGGGAGCCCGATGCGGGGCTCGATCCCGGGACCCTGGGATCATGACCCGAGCCCAAGGCAGGCGCTTAACGACTGAGCCACACAGGTGCCCCAATTATTCCTTTTTTTTTGAAACTTTCTTTGCTTACTTAGCAGTAATCTTCTCCATTCTTTTTTTTTTTTTTTTAAGATTTTATTTATTTATTTGAGAGAGCGCGCACACAAGAGTGTAAGAGAGAGAGACCATGAGCAAGGGGAGGGAGAATGGAGGGGGATGTGGAGGGGAAGAAGCAGACTACCCGCTGAGCAGGGAGCCCAAACGGGGCTCAATCCCAGGACCCCAGGATCATGACCTGAGCCAAAGACAGCCACTTAACCTACTGAGCCACCCAGGTGACGCTTCCCCATTCTTTTAAAATTACCTTTGATGCTATCTCTCTTCACTTTTATCTCCCACTCCCATACTTTGCTGATCCTCAGCCATCTTTCCAATGATTTTTATATTCTTATTTACAGAATCTGCCTGGTTCATGCATTGAATTTTGCTTTTTTTTTTCCACCTACATTCTTCATTGTCTTAATTTGGGACTTCATCTTATCTAGTTAACACAGTTTTACCTAGCAAGCCTCATAATCTTTTGTATCTCAGATAAATAATATGATTATTTCT
Source organism: Mirounga leonina (assembly GCF_011800145.1). Classification (NCBI taxonomy): domain Eukaryota; kingdom Metazoa; phylum Chordata; class Mammalia; order Carnivora; family Phocidae; genus Mirounga; species Mirounga leonina. The sequence continues at coordinate 24,286,027 of NW_023270807.1, read as the reverse complement.
TAAGCACATTAATATTCTAATATATCAAATATAATAGGTCCTTAATATCAGAATGAGTAGTTACTGAAGAATACTTCTTTAGAATTCTAAAGTATAGAGTAGCATCTAAATTTTAATTTCTAGAAACTCAATATGCAGATAATTTTATGATGCCGTTTCATTGTTAGATGTTTGAGCTTCACTTGTATGTATTTTAAATGTTTTGTTGTAATGATTAAAAATCATTATAGTGCCAATAAAATAGGCACTAGTGTTAATTTACATGTGATGTAAGAATTTGGACTTCACGGGCGCCTGGGTGGCTCAGATGGTTAAGCGTCTGCCTTCGGCTCAGGTCATGATCCTGGGGTCCTGGGATCGAGTCTCGCATCGGGCTCCCTGCTCCTTGGGAGCCTGCTTCTCCCTCTGCTTCTCTCACTCTCTCTTTCTCTCTGTCTCTGTCTCTCATGGATAAATAAATAAAATCTTAAAAAAAAAAAAAGAATTTGGACTTCACTGAATCATGTATCCTTTCTGAAGGAAAAGGAAAATAGGTGTAATTTAATTTGTCATGAAAATCATGTTTCTGTAATGGGTGAAATAAGTTTAATGAACTATTTAATGGGAGAGCTTTTCTCAGCTAAAGCTATTTTGAGAAATGTGAGAAACCATTATTATAAATCCACACAATACTTCATTAAGACTATTTACAGAAAACACATTTTTCATCTTTAATGATGCAACATGAATAATTTCATGTATTTTTTCTTTAATCTTTGTTATTAGTTCAGAATGATTGTGTTGATTTCAGAGAAACCTTTAAGCGAATATTATTACTTCTTCTACTTCTTGTCATTTTAATCATACCTTGAAGATATCTACATAAACATCTTTCATACTTTCAGAAGTGGATTCTGAGTTCATATCTATATATTCTCCTAGCTATCTGTTGTTCCTCTGGGAAAATGCTGGTCTCCACAAAATTCTCACTCCTAGGTACATATAGCAAAGTATCATGATCTTTTTCTCTTTACTGACCCCCTCATGGAAGCTCTGCTTTATTCCACCAAGAAATGGGAAAAATGTCTGCATCAACTGGGTCTTTATCACCGGAGCTCTCCAGCATCATTGGATAATGTTTTAATGTTTTTCTCTAAGTTTTAGCTCTATTCTCTCCTATATACATTTACTTTTTGCACATGGCTGGACTAATGGCTGCTTTTAGCTCTGAGTTTCCTATTTAGAGTTCATTCCAGAGGATAGACTCTCTTGTCCAGTTTTTTTAAAATTGCAAGGAAGGGCAATGACTTACATGGGTTAGGTCATGTGTCTATCCCTGTACAAGTTAAATGTGCGATGGTAGATGTGGTAATGAAAGAATATAAAATAGTTCCCCCAAACAGAGAAGTCCAACACAGAATGAATTCACTAGACATTCCTAATGTTTATCCTTTAAATTCCCTTTTTCTCAACCCAGACCAGGACAAAACATACCTTATATTAATAAATATGCAAAATCTCCCTAGCAATGTTTCTATAATACACAGTAGTATTGTGTCTTAGCTTCTTCAATAAACTAAGGATTGTTTTTGGCCCTTTTCCTTGTCAGAAGACTGCTTTTAATAATCTTTAATCATTTGTTTAGTATTTTTTCTTTTTTTTTTTAAGATTTTATTTATTTGCGAGAGAGAGAGAATGAGAGACAGAGAGCATGAGAGGGAGGAGGGTCAGAGGGAGAAGCAGACTCCCTGCTGAGCAGGGAGTCCGATGCGGGACTCGATCCCGGGACTCCAGGATCATGACCTGAGCCGAAGGCAGTCGCTTAACCAACTGAGCCACCCAGGCACCCTAGTATTTTTTCTTAAAGAAAAAGTCAAATTGGGCCATAATCCAGCTCCAGTTCTGGAATTCCATTAGCTCCCTCCTAAGAGATGAGTCCAACTTTGACTCAGTTACCTCCTAAAGTAGCTGTTTGAATGGTAAATTATCAATTCCCATTGGCTGTAAAACTGTTTTTTTTTTTCATTTTAATTTATCAGATGAATATCCTCTGTTGTTCTCGATTTATTGCAGTTTTGAAATTTAATTTCTTGAATATTTCCAATGATAACAATAACATTTCTATTTATCCTTAATGTTTTGCTTATATTAGATACTTAAATCTGATTCTACATAAATAAAATGGAGGAAGAGCAACTTTAAAAGCATATGATTTTTTGGGGGAGGCATCTGGGTGGCTCAGTTGGTTGAGCGACTGCCTTCGGCTCAGGTCATGATCCTGGAGTCCCTGGATCGAGTCCCGCATCGGGCTTCCTGCTCGGCGGGGAACCTGCTTCTCCCTCTGACCCTCCCCGCTCTCACGTGCTCTCTCTCTCTCTCTCTCATTCTGTCTCAAATAAATAAATAAAATCTTAAAAAAAAAATATGATTTTTTAATTTTGCCTCAAAAGTGTGTGAAAATTTATAAACATCTAAATTTTAGCAATAAAAAAATCCTGATAATAGCTACAAATAAGAAGAGATAAATGAAGAAACAAAAGAACAATTTAATTGTATAGTTTTACATTATTAGTAATGAAGATATTTATATAAAGATAATTTAGAATTGAATAACTTGTTGAAAAGCTTTACCATTAGATACATTTAACTGATTTTGGAAGGTCCCTCCCTTCCTTCATCTGCTTTAACAGAACACTTTATTTCATTCTTCTGTGTTACTCAGTTCTAGTGTTACACAGTTCCATTTAAGACACTTCAGTAAATTGTTGTTCCCCCAAATTTCTCTTTTACAGCATATGATTCAGCATTTTCAAGTTCACTGTTTAGATACAACTTCAATACACAAGAAAAATCTTCTTGCCCATTTTATATTAAGAAAACATTTTAATCCTCTTTATTCTGCAAAGATGAAGCTTACTTTTCTCTAGAACATTTTATAAACCTTTCCAACTTAGTTCTTCTTCAGCACCAGGGAACTCTATTTTTACATTCCTTTTTCATAATTCCTCAGTACACCTCTGGGTAAATGTGACATGGCTAGCTATTAGGTAATAGCTTTGTTTAGGCATAAATGTAAAAAATACATCACTTTTACATTTGGTATTCATAACTGTATTGGTCGGAGTCTCAAAGGAAAAAGAGCACAATCAAAGGTAATGATTAACAGATGTTTATTTAAGAAGATATTTACAAAGTATGGTCAGTGTTAAGGGAAACTAACAAGGAACAATGAGATGCCCAGGGATAGTAGTAGTGAGGAGCCTTACTACTCCTGAGCCTAAAAGGCCAAGGAGTAGTAAGGCCAAGAGAGAGACTTTATCTGTAGAAGATGGCTGCCAGACAAGAGCTGTGTCCTATAACAGAGGAACATGGTCAGCGCCAAACTAATGTGCAGCAGGGAAGGAGCCTAGAAAATAAGCACTCTGGTTTCTCTGTCCTGTTCTCCAGTTATTTCAATTGTCTCTCATTGGCCAAATCGAACCAGAAGCCAAAGGTAAAGAACACAGAGACATCAAGTTCCATAGACTCAGGGGCACAACCCAGGACAAAGAAAAATAGTCAGGGGATCTGAATGGACAAATGGAGACTCTCCAGAACAATAGTCAATATACAACATTTCAGTCCAGTTTGTTATCATAAAATATAACCACAAACATGAGGTCACTGCTCAAGTTTTATCACATACTTGTTTGAGGAAAACAGTATCTCTGATGCTACATTTTGGCTCATTTAAACATCTGTAAAAATCTATAGGTTATCTCTAAATTAATACCCATAGTTATAGACACAATTTTCTTAAATCCTTGTGCCTAATATAATAACTGGCTTGAAATGTTCTTTGATGTTATTCCACCAAAGTGTGGGTATATCATAGGTTTGGCTTAAGAATGAAATAAGATAATGGATATAAGACATTTATCATGGTTATTGGCACATCACAAACATTCAATAAGTATTGATTAACATGTTTTTGGCTTTCCTTGAGGAATGCTACAATCAACTGCATTATAAAACATGTCTCTGAATGTATGGCTGCATGGAGTTGAGAATCTATGTGTAGTGCCATAAAAAAGTTAATTTCACATGTTTTTACATATTTTATAAGTACATGTAAGTCTGTATTTATTTGTAAATATATGCTTTTTTCATATTAGGAATGTTACAAATTTAACATTATCTTTCATTTGCTTCTTAGACAAGAAAGCTCATAGTCAAATGTGCTATCTCAGAAACCTTTTGGTATCTCTGTGCTTGACACATCTGTAGTCACTAATTTTTAAACTATTTTGTAGTGTTTGGTACAGCATTTTATTGTATGATTTTATTTGTAAAAGTTCCCTTTGTAAATTCAAAAGAGTTTTAAACATATCAATGAATACATCTTCCTGAGACTCAGGTTTTAGTTATGTACAGACTTGGGAAGATGTCTGTCTTGCTTCCATCCATCTTAGTATAAGAATAAGGAGTACAATTAATACTTGTCAAATTGAAAAGATCCTCAACTATTGTAGCTATTTTTCTAAATTTATGCGTGCAACATTAGATTTTTCTTAGAATTTTCTGCAATGACAAATATAAGGGACAATTTAAAATTTTTGAATTCTTGATAAATGCTAATACATGAGTCCAGACTGTACAATAGACTAGATAATGTAGTAGCTGCCCACAGAATCTAACTTGTATTCTGGTGATTATTAATTTAAATAAAGTCATCCTTTTTTAATGGTCATATTTTACAAGAAATGGTTAATATGTTAATCTGTAAAGAATAGGATATCAAATTCATAGAAAAATCACTTTTTATTTAAAATGTGAGATTAAAAAAAAACATAGCATACTAAAAAACATGGTGAAATGTATATCCTCATACAGAGAAATCCAAGACCTACTTTATTCACCCTGGACAGATAGTTATGGATCATAGTGAATTATTGTCTGTGCTTAGTTCATGATTTAAAGCAATTGTTTTTAAATATGCTGCACAGAATTTAATAGTAGACCTTGCCACAGTGATTATCATCCTTTTGCAAGTCAGTGGGGAATGAAGCTTGCCTATGGAGAAGTAAAATATTAATTATAAAAATTCTGAGAAGAAATCAGTTAAAAATATAGCTGACTTCGTCTCTATGAGCAAGTGTCTCAACAATGACATATAAAAATGTTCCCTTTTAGTAGCAAATGCAAAAAGTATTGATTTTCTCTAAAGTATGTCATTTGCCATTTTGCATCAAAGCACTTTAAAACCTTTTAACACCACGGAAGTAGAAACTAAAGTACATTAAGTGTACTTTCTGTGGTGTAATTTTCTTCAGAATATTAGATCTTAGGTATAGAATAATTATTACATTTCATGCACACTTTCATGAATTTAGTAAATTTTTCTTTCAATTCCTGCCATACCTTCTATGGTATAAGTAATCACAAAGAAGTTGTCCTATTTCCCTTCTTCTGATAAAGAGTAAATTATAAATTAAGATTCTTTGCTTTTAAAAGTCAAATCATCAGCAATTTCATCTTTATTTTGGGGAAAATTGTTAAAACTTCTACAGGTACCTAGAGATGAAGTCATATTTGAAGATTTTAAAACTTGATAATTTAAATACTAAAAACTGCTTTACATGAATAATAACATAAGTATGTTTTAAACCTCTGATAAATCTGTCACCTCTGATAAATATGTTAAGAACCTCAATAAAATATAAGAAACCACACGCACTCCCCAAATAAGCTTATTTTATATTATTGTTCATTACTTGTATATTATTTTATGATATTGGTCACAGGATTCTAAATCTCTCTATCACTTGGAATTCACATTTAGGCTGTATTATGTTCATAAAATATGCCAAGGTGTTATGTGGTCATAATGAATTACGAAACTGCTGAATACTACTTTATGTGATTTTGCAAAAAGGTGTCATGCAAATATTCTTAGCAGCATTTATGAAGTCACTTTGCTGAAGACAACCAAAAATGCCACTGTAATTATGTTACACGGGCATCTTCAAGTGTGTAGTAAGATGTATTTGTCCTTATGTTTCAGACATTTAGAAAGATAAATGTTATATTTCTTATTTTTTTCAACCAGGGAGATACTGTGCCTATTGATGTACATTTCTTATGTATTCCATTTGTGCGCGCCAAGCTCATACTGCCTTATGACCTTTCTCTTACTAGATTGTCACTTATTCATTCATCAGTGCATTCCTTCCATCAATTAATTAATAGAGTATCCAATATGTTTGACCTGCCATGTGTCAAAGTGGTTAATTAGGACAGTAAGTCAGACTGAAGGTAACATTTATATTTTTATTCACTTACGACAATGCAATCGAGGGGCCAAAAATGGTGCCAACCATTTTTCTCCACAGAATGACACTGGGTGAAGGTTAAATGGATACAACACAGATGGGGGGAGTTGTGTCCACACGAAGGAGCCCTAACAAAAGACTCCTGACTTTTTGTGGACATGGAGCCCTGGGCCGGGGTGGGGGGATAGGGTGGAAGATGGAGAAAGGCTAGAAGTGGAAATCGCAAAATCAGAACTGGGAAAATGGCCTCATTCAAGACCCCAGATAAGTAGTTCTTCAGGTACCTGGCACTAGAAATGCAAGTGTGTGTAGGAATATGACTGGCCTGGTGGGCCTGAGTCCTTGACTACAACTCCTTCCAATAAACTGCAATTCAGTAGCTGTGCACCACGGTGTGGCAATGGCAGCTTCACAAGAAGCCTGCCAGGCAAAGCCTTTGACTTGCCCATGGTCAGGCCTCAAAGATCATGCATAAGATCTTGACCTGGAGCTGGACTTCTTGCCATGTGATGTGCACTAATAAGAATAAAAGGACACACTTGCCCTTCAGGAAATTAAATTTTCTCAAATATAACACTTTTTTTTTCAAAACCAAAAATACATTCTTTAGTAATAAATTCTACAACTGATACGTGATGTTTGGCAAGAACTTGACATGTATCTGCATTTGCTTATTTATTTATTTGTTCACTCAGCAAGTACTATTGAACAGCTGCTCTAGTTTAGTCACCTTGTCAGGCCCTGGAAATGCAATATTGAACATAATAGACTTGCATACACCCTTAAGTTCCTGTTATTTACAGAATTACGTCAAGATCCTTTAACCTAAAGCTTTTGAATCTCTTAATTGTATGACCCCAAACTAATTCTCTACCGAAAGGACTTCTAAGTGAACATCTAGAATAAACCCTTTTCCCACACTTCACCACAACCAACACAACCTATTGATCTTTTAACACAAATTAGTGATTTGTTTCATGCACCTTGACTTCCTAGAACCTTTCATGAACATCTACTTAACTCCCAACCTCACCATCTGGTAACATCTCTTCATCTTCACACAACCCTTGTTATTCCTTATCATAATGTGTGTTGTATTAATTATACCTTAATCTTATTACCATATAGGATCCTAGATCTGTTGAGATTAGACTAGTTCTGCCTTTTGGAGTCTTAAATAACATGTTTGTCAGTGCTGTGTGTATAGTAAGAACACAATGTATATTTGTATAATTTAATTCAATATAGTTTTTTAGCAGATAAAGAAAACTCATTTAGCCCAAAATTTAGTTTTTAGTACATGAGGGCTAGCAAATATAGCGGGTTTAGATGAACATAGATATTCTAGATTAATTTCATTAATAAAACACATTGAGATGTTGGACAGGAACCAGGCACACATGGACTACATTCACACAGAAATGAGAATTAAAGTATAACAATAACAACAACAAATCCATATTCAAAACTGACCAAAAATAAAGAAAAATCACTCATTGCTCTGAGAAGAGAGAGATTAGTTATTGCCTGGCAACTGGCATGGTGTTATATGGAAATTAGAGCATGTGTATAGTCTTCTGGGTCTGGAAACTGAACGCAAGGGCCCTTTTACCTACAGAAGGGCAATAGATTACCTTAATCAAGGCTATCTTAATATGCCCATAGTGCCGATCTGGAACTGTGTTCACTGCATAAAGCCTGGGACGAGAAGAGCTATCCACTAGGAAAATGGGATCAGGAAAATCATGCCAATCAGGCAAGAAAGATTTTAATCCTTACAGGAGTTATGGTGGAGGAAAAGCCATCTATATGAAATTGAAATCCCAATCCTGTGCCAAAAAAGTTGAGATCTAGATATGTATTCATATGGTATATGAACCTTAAGTCATTAACATCATCATAAAATGTAAATATTTATAAATATTTATTATTATAGTATAAAAATGTTCATATTTATAAAATCCAAGTCTGACTCTCACTTTCTCTCAATGTCATCTCCCTGCCATTTTCTCTTTCTTACACAGACACACACAAGCTAGTTTTAAATAATTAAAGGAAGAAAATATGTAATCAAAATAATAGTTTAAAGTAAGTATGGAAGAGTGATTCTAAAAATGAAATTCAAAAACTTGTGGGGATGTTAAACAGCAAAATTGACATAGCTGAACATAAACAGAGAACTGGTTTAGCTGAGAAACTCTACTAAGGTATAGCTAGAAATGTTGGAACTATGACAAAGTGTTTAGAGTCCTGAAGGATATAATAATAATACTTAGATTATTTCTAATAGCAGCTTTAGAAGAAGAAAAAAAGAGTACATATATATATATATGTGTGTGTGTGTGTATACATATAGATGTGTGTGTGTGTAGGTATATATATATACATATATATACATATATATTTTTTTTGTCAAAGGATCCCCCCATCTAGTTAATAAACACATCCATCACCTCACATAATTTTTTGTGTGTGAGAACATGTAAGTTCTACTTTCCTAGCAAATTTCAATTATACAATGTATTATTATCAACTACAGTCACCATATTTTACATTAGATTGTCAGACTTAGCCATCTTTTAGCTGGAAGTTTGTACATTTACCCCCACCTCAAAAGAGCATATTTAACCACATAATGACTAAAAATCTGTGATACAGCTCTAGCCAGACATACTTAGCCATGAATTCATATATTGAAAAACAAAACACTAAAAATTATTTAGTTAGATAATCATTTCAAGAATATAGAAAAATAAAGTTAGTACAAATAAAGCAGGAGATTAAAAAATTATGACCAGAAAGGAACATAATAAAATGAAAAAACAACAGAGAGTATCAATAATACTAAAAGGAAAATTTATTGAGAAAAGTTGTCCAAAAAAAATCCTCTGGTGATACAGATCAATAAATATTAGGCACCAACAATCGATACCTGGAATGAAAAATGATACATAAGCAGAGATAGTGTCAGGAACTGTGAAGGGTCTGTGTTTTGCCATATTCCAAGCTAACATGTTAGCCTGCCATAATTTAGAGGCTGGCAGAAAATACATGACTCTTGAGTCACAGACACACCCAAGCAGCATAAACATTGGCCCATTTTTATCAGTTCCCGTGTCCCCAAGTCTTCAGAGGTGACACAAATAAGACCTTACTGGATGCTTGCATATGCAGTGGGTTGCATTACAGGAGGGTAGCTGAACCAAAGCACCCCAAAATGTGAGGATAAGGGGGAGAGAGTATGATATTTTAAAATTGTTTCCAATAATCCTTTGGGGGTACTATTAAAATTGTTTTCCTAAGACTATTGAATGTGTAGTTTGAGATAAAGCAAATGAATATACCAATATATGATGGATTAGTTTTCTATTGTGTAACAAATTGCCACAAGCATAGTAGCTTAAAATAACATACATTTATTATTTCACAGTTTCTTATAAATCAGAAGTCCAGGCATTGCTTAAATGAAAACTAGCTTTCTATTCAATTAGTGTTTGGTCAGAGTTTGTGTTTAAGCCCTCGTGACAGTGAGGCTTCAGCCTTGTGCTGGTGGGTCTGCATGTGGTTTGGGTAATGCTTTCAGGTCTGTCCCATGTTCTGCTCTGATTGCTCCTAGAAGAGTACAGCCTGGCCTATGTTCACAGCTTTTTTGGCCTGGAAAGTTGATTCTAATCCACAAAGAGTGGAGGTTACTGCAGTAAAAGTGGTCCTATACCTAGTTTGGAACAGTAGTGCTCAGAGAGAAAGCAGGGCTTAAGTACAAAATGATCTGCACCTCTCCCTGTGAGGACAGATATTATTTGGGACAGAGAGTGGAGAAGTACATGCCTAAGAGTGTTGATGAATAGTGGAGACCTTGGTGGAGAGCAATTAAGAAGAAGCTGAGCTCTATGATAATAACCAAAAGACACAGCAACCAGACATTGAGAGAGACAGAGAAAGACACAGCCAAGAAGAACCCTTCTGCTGTCACAATAAATGCCTATATTAAAAAGGAAGAAAGACGCAAATCAATAAAATAACCTTCCACCTCAAACTAGAAAAAAAAAAAACTAAACTAAAACCAAAACAAGCAAAAGGCAGGGAATCATAAAGATTAGAGCAGAAATAAAGGAAATAGAGATTAAAGGAAAAACAATAGAGAAAATCACCAAAATAAAAAATTGTTTTTTGTATAAAGAGTGGCAAAATTGTCAATTAGCTAGACTGACCAAGAAAAAAAAGCAGTCAAAGCTATTAAAATCAGGAGAGAAAGTGAGGACATCACTACCAACCTTAGAGTAGTAAAAAAGATCATGAAAGAATATTATAAACAACTGTATGCTAACAAATTAAGTAGCTTAGGTGAAATGGACAAATTGTTAGAAAGATGCAAATTTATCAAAAAGGACTCAAGAAGAAATAGAAAATCTGAGTAAAACTATGGCAAGTACAGATTAAAATTAGTAACTAAAAACTTCTCACAAAGAGTATCCCAGGTTCAGATTGTTCACTGATGAATTCTACTAAGCATTCAAAAAAATCAATTTCAAGTTTCCTAAGCTTTTCCAAAGATTAGAAAAAGAGGGAACACTTCCCAACCATTTTATAAAGCCATCATTCTGTCTATTCTAGACAAAGGCAGCAAAAGAAAAATATCTGGTATTTTCTAGATGCAGAAAATTTTCAGTGAAATACTACAGACCAAATCCAGCAATATATGGAAAGGATTGTACACTCTGAAAAATAACTAATTCTAAGAATCCAAGTTGGTTTAACATCTGTAGATCAATTAACGTAATACATTATCACAATTAATAAAGGACAAAACCATATGATCATTTCAACAGATGCAGAAAAAGCATTGACAGAATCCAACACTCTTTCCTGATTAAAAAACAAACAACCACCCACCAAACTAAGATTATAAAGGAATATTCTCAATGTGAAAGAGGGCAACTATGGAAAATGTATAGTTAACATGATACTCAATACAATGGGATATTATTCAACAATAAAAAGAAAGAACTAAAACATGGATGAACCTTAAAGACATTATACTAAGTGAAAAAAGTCAGTCATTAAAGACAGTGTATTGTATGACCCCATTTATATGAAATGTGCAGACCAGGCAAATCTGTAGAGACAGAGGTAGATTTATGGTTATCTAGGTTTAGGGATGTAATAGGGAGTAACTCTAATGGATGTGGGGTTTCTTTAAAGGAGGACTCCAACATTCTAAGATTCAATTTTGACAATGGTTACACATCCCTGTGACTATACTATGAATATATTAAATACGAATATACTAAAAAATATACTGTGAGTATACTAAAAAATGAATTGTACACTTTTAATGGATGAATTTTATGATGTGTGAATTATATCTTAATAAATATGTTCAAAATACTCAAATCAATAGTTGACATTTCTGAAGGAGGCATGTCATATAATGAGGACTGGACAACCATGGCAATTTTAAATTTATCAGCAGGACTCTTTTTTTTTCCATTTTTTTATTTACTTTTTATTATTATGTTCAATTAGCTAACATATAGTACATCATTAGTTTTTGATGTAGTGTTCAACGATTCATTAGTTGCGTATAACACCCAGTGCTCATCACAACACGTGCCCTCCTTAGTTATCAGCAGGACTCTTAAGATAGTCTTTAGCTTGGGGGTGCCTGGGTGGCTCAGTCAGTTAAGCGGCTGCCTTTGGCTCAGGTCATGATCTCAGGGTCCTTGGATGGAGCCCTTCATCGGATTCTTCTCTCAGTCGATGGTGAGTCTGCTTCTCTCTCTCAAAGAAATAAATAAAATCTTTTTTAAAAAAGTCGTTAGCTTGGACAGAGTCCATTGGCTTAAAAGAATCAAGTCCAGGCAGAAGAATCATTGAGTTTAATATATTTTGTTTCTGCTTCTGGTATAGAAGTTTCCTTTCAAATATACAGTAACTTTTATATTTCCTAATACCACTAAATGGGTATGAAGAAGGACTTGAAATTTGGATTTCCTGTTTTCTTTTCTAACAGATCCATATCTGTTTCACAGTTGAGGATTTCAGAAAAGCAGGTAGGAATACTACCTATAGTCGGGTGAGGAGTTGCTCACAGTACCCAATCTTTTAACCAATGTTGATCAAATTAATGCTATTTAAATGAGTAAATCAAATTAACTTTCTTCTTACTCTACTACTGAATTAATATCTACCCTTAGGGAATTAAGACATATCCTTCTAGAATGATTAGGACTATCCATATTATATACAAGAAAATACTAAACAATACAATAGTTGATTTTTGAGCAGCCGGAACCTTGAAAAAACTAGATAGCATCTAGGAAACAGAAAAGCAATTAGCTGTTTTAAGTTGGAAATAAATGTATGTTTGTTTGTTTTAAAGATTTTATTTTTAAGTAATCTCCACACCCAACATGGGGCTTGAACTTACAACCCTGAGGTCAAGATGCACACGATCTACAAACTGAGCCAGCCAGGTGCCCCTAAATATATATTTAGAATGTAAACTCACTAGGGTCAAAGAACTTTGTTTCATGTGCTTCTCTATCCCCGGTGTCTAGGACAGTGCCTGGCACATAGCAAATATTCCATAAGCATTTCTTGAATGATTATGTCCTTATCAAGCATAAGCTCATATATTGATTTCATGACATGGTATAGACAGGAACAAGTCCTGTAAAGAACAAACATCTGTAATGTAGACATGTAAACACAGCTTACAAGAGACTTATATGACATTTAAATAAAAGATTTACTTCAGAAATTCAGGATTCTATATGATGGCACCATTGTGGTTTATTTAAAGATTTTTAAAATTCTAAAGTATAAGAATATAGCTGACTTAAAGTGTTATTTTAATGACTATTTGAAAAGCCGAAGAAATATCTTTTAAGTACTAAAAGTTCCAAGATGCAAATAAAAAAATTATGTTCCTATGTGTCACTGTACTATCTCTACAAATGACTGTATGATAATCTCATCGTATAGTACTCTAGAAACTTTTATTCAGACAGTTGTACATGCTGAACAAGTTAGTGTTTGGGTTTGAACTGTGGTTATAATTCAGATTAGGGCTGTTTGTTAATGATACTTTTCACTTAATGATGGTGATTTAAATGTATCTTTCCAAATAAAAATAACTTGAGCTTGGAGAAGGTGCCCCTAGAGTTGTATAAATACAGCAAAGACATGGCTCAGAAAACATTTAAGGATGTTCCACGCAGGATGAAAAACATTTAAAACATGACCAAAGGCTCTTCAGTTGTCTGTGAAAGCAGAATATGATTTACACACATAAATGCTGAAACATTTATAGTAAAGAATTATTTATAGCAGAACAAATGGGACATGAATTGTATATGTGTTTAAAATTATTAAATTATTTACATTATTAAAATTATTAAAATTTAAAATTGTTAAATTATTTATGTTACTAAAATTCACGTCCAATCGTTTTTATCAGCATATTCTCAAGTTTTTTTACTGTGTCTATAAAACACGGACTATCCTGTAAAATGGTAAAATGTTGGGTGGTTTTTTAACCTAGCTAATGTTATTTGGAAACTTCAGAGACTAATACTGATTAAGTGCAAGGTATACCAAATCACCACATTTTAAAGGACTCACATTTTTATACTTGGTATAAACGGATTCTTCTTTTCCAACTATGTATGCTTCCTTCAAATTCAAATACTTCCCTCTAAAGAGTGTAATCCCCAGTGGGAATTTGGGATCTCATGGCAAGCAAAAGTAATTGCTGCTTATATTTTTGGTAGGCCTTTTTATTTAAACTCTTCTAATTCATGTATGTGTTGACATTTACTGTTGTATTTTGAAATGTTGAGTAAATTCTGAGATGAAATCTACTATAATGATTGGTATTTTAGCACAGAATCAAAATTGTTCCTAATTGCTAAATCCAATGAATGGGTTGTTCTTCTCAGTCTAGTCTACCTCCATCTGTAGTCTATGCTAAAATTATTACTTCCTCATTTCTCCATCTCTTGACTTACTCCTTCCATTCCTCACGTCTCAGTCAGCAAGATGCCTTGAGAGTAAAAGTTGGTCATGCCATAGTTCACTTCCCCCATCCTCCACCCTTTGCCAGGTTAGATGCTTCAGATGCTTTACACGGCTTTTACCTCAGATCAAAATTCTCAACAGGGTCATAAGTACCTAAATATTTTCTCTATGTCTGTCTCCCTTCCAGCCTCATGTCTTACACCTCCAAAGGGAATTTCTTGCAGTTTATCAAAACTTGTCATGTTCTTGGGGTTTTCTCATATATTATTCCTTCTGCCTGGAAAGTCTCCATTAGAACTCCCTCATCTTTGGCCCCTGCCCCAGCTCTCCATACATCCCATCTCTGTTTCAATGGTAGGTCCCAGGAAGAGTTTTCTAATGACTCCAGCTTCACATTTCCGTGGAATTCTAAACTTCTCCTAGCATGATTCTTGGTGCATAATTGTCACTTGATATGTATTTGGGGATTAAGTGATTTATTTTAAAAAATCTAGCTTTCTTTTGTTTTCCTCATCTTCTTGTATTCCTCCAGAAACTAGTCCTTTGCCCCTCTTCCTTATTTTCTCTTCTAAATGTAAATGCTCCTCAGACTTCTCTCCTGGGCTTTTTTTTTTTTTTTTTTTTCTTTGTCCCTCTCCCTTAGTAATTTCTTGACATTAAGTAGCACTTCTATGTAGAAAATTGCTAGACCTATATTTTCATATTTCTCTCTCAGTGTCTATCCCTATGTGGCTACTAGATTTCTCCATTTGGAGGGCATCCAAAATAGAATATACCACAAATTTCCCTCTACAACTTTTGCTCCTGTCTTCCATAGTTTTATTAATGATACAATATATTTTCAATCCTCTGGATGTAGACTATATTTTGATTACTAATTCACTCCCCTTCCTTCGTATTCCCCCAATTGAATAAATTGCCAGGTCTTATTGAGGGTACTACCCAGTCTCTCTTTCACTTCCTCTCTTCTATTTTCAATGATTGCCATTTTATGCTCCATTATCATTTATCAAGGTTGCACCAACTTCCAATGGGCACCTCCATCTTTAGTTTCTCCCCACTCCACTACATCTTTCCCAATCTCCTTTTTTGAGCTTTCTTATGTCCCTGCCTTTTTTCCATGTCCAGCTTCTGCCTCCCTGTTCAAGATTCAGCAAAAACATCAAACTTTCTAACATTCCCAATATGGAAACAAATTCTTCTTCCTTTGAATTCTTGCAACACTTAATGTACTTCTGTTATGGCATTTACCAGCTTCTTTTAAAAATTTTAACAGTTAAGATACATTCCCTTTTCCCCGAATAAGTTTCCTGAAAGAAGTATTTATATCTGGTTCGCTTTGTATCCTCCTACATTTTACAAGTTCTGGGTGCTAAACCAATGTGTTTAATAAAGAACTGAATTGATTCCATCCTTGATTTTATATAAATATGTTTTTGAATGACATTTAGTTTATGACAATGTATTGATATTATAGTTAATTCTAAAACACTCTCTCCCCACCATCATTTTCTTGAATACTCATCATTGTCATTTTGTTAAATTGAAAGTGGTCTTCTTTGATAGAGTTCTCTGTAAATTCCAAATGGTATTATTTAATTCTACAGACATAGCTTGATATTTTTGTGGTTGAATAAAGCTCTGTTCCCTTGCTCACCAATGTCCTTTGATGATTGCTGAGATGAGTACCTGAAGTGTTGTCTTTTCCTGTCTATTTATACAGGAAGAATATTTTCTGATCTGCAACTGTGGTCTCTCTTTGTGCAATCTGCCCAGATTTGTTTAACTTTGTTTTAATAGCAACAAACACAAGAGTAGAATACTAAAGGATGACTTAATATTGAATTCCCAAACACAGAACAGCAAGCAGCTCTGTCAATTCCTACTGATTAAGAAGGGGATTTATACTCAAATCAGGAATAGGATGGAGATGAAAATGGTGTTCAAATATAAATATAAAGAAATGTGAGGACAAGAGTAATTTGAGGATCAGGAAATGAGGGAGTTCAGACCCAGTTGTGGCATATGAAAGAATAGGTGAGGCCAGCACAGCAGA
Source organism: Mirounga leonina (assembly GCF_011800145.1). Taxonomy (NCBI): domain Eukaryota; kingdom Metazoa; phylum Chordata; class Mammalia; order Carnivora; family Phocidae; genus Mirounga; species Mirounga leonina. The sequence goes on along the minus strand of NW_023270807.1, from coordinate 24,269,659 downwards.
GACTTTAGTTCAGAGATTCTTCACAAGTGGCCCTAGTGATCGACCCTGCTCTTTCATCACAAAGCAGATGTAATCTTAGTGTCCACAAAAAGAGAACTAAGGCTAGGTGAATTGCCATTCTATGTAGGAAACAGAGCTGCTGGAATTAGTTTACAAGCATTTCATTAGAAAAATGCCACATGTTTAAAAAAAACGTTTATTTCATACAAGTATTGATGAAATGTTATTAATCATGAAGACATACATTAATCGAGAAGAAAGGATATAAAAGGAGACTGTAGATTCTGGGGTATCCTATACTTAGAGGATGAATTGGTAAACTTTGAAATACATATACCCAATATTATTGAAGTTTATTTTCACCTAATTTTAAACTGTTCTTGGGTTTACTATGTTAAAAATGTCCCTAGGGGAGCCTGGGTGTCTCAGTCGGTTAAGTGTCTGCCTTTGGCTCAGGTCATGATCCCGGGATCCTGGGATCCAGCCTCACCCAGGGAGCCCACTTCTCCCTCTCCTCCCGCTTGTGCTCTCTCTCTCTCTCTCACTATCTCTGTCTCTGTCTCTCTCAAATAAATAAATACTTAAAAAAAATCCCTAAAATACTTTTCTTAAAATGTCCCCAGTTTTGTGAAAAGCACTTGCTTTGCCACAAATTATGTTTTGTAGCTTTACAAATCCGTTGAAATGTGTTCCTTTGGTTAATAGTACTTGACGTGATTTAAATATTTCCTTTTAGAAAAAAATTAAAAATCTGATTAAAATTGCTCAAAAGGCTTTTTGAATATAAAAGTTATTGCAAAACAACTGTTCAGTGACTTAGCATAAATGAATTTGACATACACGTGCATGTAAACTATCTTTATTCTCCCCATTTGCAGATAAGAAAAATGAAGCTAAGGGACAGTTAAGTAATTCAGCCAAATTTTCGTAGCTAATGTATTTACAAACTGATCTGGCTTCAGAACCATGCTCTTAAGCATTACGCTCTACTTGTTCACTGATGTTGGGCCATTTTACTTATCCAGATAGTAATTGGGAAAAAAAGTTTTCTGAGCCATTCTTCACAGTTGGTTCCAAAAACTGCAGATATTAGGGAAGTAATAAAATAATAGAGCAAGCTTAAAGTATGATAAGTAAATACTTGTTTGCAAAAGCAAATGGTAGATTGTCTATTTACAAATTTTAAAAACATATTAAAAGGACTGCATGCTTAAAATAATGTTATATAATTAATGTTACTCATAAAAGATACTTTCCATCAGTTTAAGTTAAATCTCTGATTATAGAGCACCTTCATTCTGTTGGATGATTGTGTTCTATTTCAAAAAGTAGAGTTTGTGAACAAATTAAAAAAGGATATCTCCCTTACAGTTTCAGACAATTGGTTTCAAATTGATCATTGGTTAGAAATGAAGTCACTGTATTGAAATAGAAGTGTTGGGAAATGTGTCACAATAGCTAAGACAAGGAACAGAAACTTCTCAAGAATATGGCCCATGTATGTATTTTGTCAATAACCTATCCTCAGCCAGGATTGCGTGAAATGCTATCTCTTCCTTTCAGTCATAAGCATTCCCAATGGAGACATCACTTTGAGTGCTTTGGTATTTTCTTTTTGATGTTTTACTACTACCAGTAAGGGGCAAGAAGATTCTGTAACAGAGTATTGAAGAAGTTCAGTCAAAATTTACTTAACTGGAATTGATCTGTTTGATTTTTTAAGTTATTTAACATTTAATGCATTCAAAGAATATATGTAATTTCATGTAGAGCATAAAACAAAATAAAATGGATACTCATGAACCCCTAAGTTAAAGTCTGTAATATTATCTATTACTTGACATCACCTGTGTGTTTTCCTTTGATCACATTCTCTACTATCCATTCCCAGACGTTACCAAGGCCTTGAATTTTGTATTTATTATTACACCTGTTATTTGAGGAGTAAATTAACTACTTAAGCATTTATTCATAAATAAAACATTATTAATTTTGCTTATTGGGTTTTATAAAAATAGTGTAGTATATCTAGAGCTTGAATTTTTAGCTCAAAATTTTATTTCTAGGATTTAATAATGAAATTGTATGTAGTTACAGGCAATTTATGTTCACTGCTGTAAATATTCCACTACCAATATGTCACAGTTTACTAAATCATCTGTACCAATGTCATGATTCTGGGAGGAAAATAGGATCTACTTTCTATATAATATTACAATCTATAATTTAGAACTAGCATGATGTTGGAAGAGATGAGGGATGGGACTGTAGGAAAATTGCCACCCATGGGCAGTGAAGACTTGACCCTGAAGTTTGCCAGAACCTAGAACCGGAAGCTTAGAGAGATCTGTGGGACTCCTGTATCCACACAGTGGGAACTCATGTAGAGGTCAGTAAAACAGCCATGCTGAACACCATGATTTGCCAAGAAAATTGGACTCCAATTCATGTTCACCTTCTGCATCTCATGCAATTTCCTTTTATTGACAAAATCCACAAAAGGAAGCATATGTGGAAGGGGATCTAGGAAACATAGACATAAAGTGTTGGTATGGGGTTGACAGCATTCCATTCTTGAATCAATGGCTTTTCCCCAATTATTTTTGCTCTTCCAAGCTTTGAGACTTTTAATATTCTTGTACATGTGCTAAGACTTCTCTACAGAATATACCTAGGAATGGAATTGCTGAGACATAGGTTAAATACATTTACAGATCTATAAGAAAATGCCAAAATGGTTGTATCTTTTACATTCTTATAAGCAGGATATATGAGTCTTTGTGGCTCCACATTCTGACCCATGTTTGGTTTCTGACTTCTTCATTTCTACCATCACAGTATGCATAAAATGATATCTCATCATCTTAACTTTGTTTAAATTCTAATGAGGTTGAAATTTTCATACATTTTTCTTTTGCAATTCTTTCTTCAATAACATTCACGATTTTATCTTTTATCTTTTACGCTGTCTTTTCCTTACTGCTTTATACTTGTTTTTGTAACCTAATACTTTATTGGTAACATGTACTGTAAATAGTTTTCAAATTTGTGACTTATGTTTTCCTCTTCTTTGTGGTATATTTTAATAAGCAGATATTCTTACTTTTAATCAAACTTATTTTACAGTTAGCATATTTTAATGTCTTGCTTTAGAACTCTTAGGCATTATTTCCCTATACTTTTCTGTTAGAAATTCTAAAATTTTGCCTTTCACTTCTAAATCTATAATCCATCTATATTTATATATTTTTTGTTATGGTGTAGGAGGCAATTTCATTATTCTTACTATGGATAGCCAATCATGCTCTGTATTAGATAGTCCCTTCTTTCCTTAGTATATTAGATTCCTATTATTTCTGTAATAGTTAACACAAACTTAGTGGCTTAAAACAAAACAGATTTGTTATTTTACAGTTATGAAGGTCAGAAGTCTAAAATGGTTCTCATGGGTTAAAATTAAGGTGTCCGTAAAACTGCATTCCTTCTGGAGGCTTTAAGGGAGAATCTGTTCCTTGACTCCTACAGCTTGTAGAAGCTACCCTTATTCTTTGGCTCACAGCTCCCTTCCAACTTCAAAGCCAACACTTGCATCACTCCCTCTGACTCTGTTACCTTCTTCTTTAATTTATAAGGACATTGGGCACACCTGGATAATCCAGGATAATCTCTTCATCTCAAGATTCCTAATTTTGTCATAGTTGCAAAGTCCGTTTTGTAGGAGAACGTATTTACGGATCCTGGGTGTTAGGGCATGGACATCTTTAGGGGGCCATTATTCTGCCTTCGTGATCTGTACTGCCCCTTGTATCATATATCATTTAAACATAAGAGTCTATTTCTGGATTCTGGATTCCATTGCTCTGTTTTCTTACTGTGTTCCAGGACTATACATAATCACACTATCATAATTAATGATAGTGACTCTTTATAATGACTCTTTGTATGTGATAGGCATAATCCTTAACCTGTTCTTCTGCTTCTGAATGTTTTGGCTATTTTTGGACTTTGACCTTTTTATACAAATTGTACAACCAATTGGTAAGTTGATCCAAATCCTATTTTAATTAGATTTTAATTAGAACTGTATAGAACCTATAGATATAATTGAAAATACTAGAAATTGAGACTCCTTGTAGATGAACATAATCTGTCTCTCAATCTATTTATATCCATTTGACAGCTTTATTAATGTTTTTTCTATATTCTCTGTAAAGGTTTTGATTATACACAATTAAATTTATTCTTAGAAAATCTTATTTATTTTTTACTAATGCCATAAATGGCATCTCTCTCTTTTTAAAATTACTAATTATATGTTGCTGATGTACAGAATACAATTGATTTTTTATATTGATTTTGTATAAAACACCTTGCTAAGCTCTTTTACTGATTCTAATGATTTTTCTGAAATTACTTTGAGCTTTTTATGTATTTAAATCATATAAACCTTGAGTGGCATTTTGTTTCTTACTTTCTGACATTTATAACATTTATCTTATTCAGTGGCTTAAATCTTCAATGTTGAATAAAACGAGAATGTGCATCTTTACCTTGTTTTTGGTATTATTTTACTATTAAATAAACAATTCTTACTGGTTCTAATAGAAAGCTTCTATTGGGTTAAGGACGTTTCTTTCATTCTTCAGATGATGTTTTATAATGATTGAAATTGAATTTTATAAAATTATTTTTCTTATTAAATAAAATGTTAGCCTTTTTTTTTTTTTTGTCCAAATAAAATGTTAACCTCTTTTTCTCCATTGCCAATATGTGAATTATAATTAGGGGTTATAAATCTTAAACTACCCATGTATCTGTGATAAACACAACTCAATCATTATGTATTTTTTGTATATACAACAGGCCTTGGTTATGCTACTGTTTTGTTAAGTGGGTTTTGTTTCACGAGTGGATTTGCTCTATAAATTTCCTTTTCTGATTTGCTCTTACTATCAAGGATATTAGCCTGCTAACTGAGTAAAGAGATATTTCTCCATTTCTTTCTTGGATAGTCTGCTATTAGCTCACAACCTCAGGAATTTCCTGGGTGAATTTCAAACCTAGCCCCCATACACGGAGGGCAAGAACAGACTGAAGAAAGAGGCAGGCCACTGCAGATTGGTAGTTGAAAAGTTTAATAAGCAAGGGAACTTATAGATGAGGCTTGTCTTGGGTGGCTGCGAAATGAGTAGATCTCAGCACCTGCCCACCAGAATCTTCAGAGTTTATATAAAGACCTTAATAGGGTTCAGTCATGTATACTGTCCAGATGGTCTCCATAATATATCACTATTTCTCAACGCTGTGTCCTTGAAGTGGCTCCTATTGTGGCATCAGTGGGCAGAACATAAATTCCAAGGACAAGTGAGGGGGTAAAGAGCCTCTGGTTGCCGAAATCCAGGTGGTGGGGTCAATCAGCAGTCACATCTTGTCGATGACTCCTCCAACAACTGCCTAGATTGAAATCATGATATATTTTCTAAAGGTCTAGTAATATTCCTTTGTACAACTACCTGGGATTGTTAGTATTTCTTTGTAGGACATTTCATTATGATATTATTTTAAAAATAATTTCCCCTCCATTTTTAATTGAAGTCCTATTTACATACTGTGAAATGTACAGGTTTTAGTGTACGACTTGATGAGTTTTGACAAAAATCTACCTATACTTTCAGCAAAATAGAGAACAATTCCATCACCCCAGATGTTTCCTTCATGCCACTTTCCAGCAAGTCCAAACCTGGCCTTCTAGTTTCCACAGGCAACCACTCTTAGGAATTCTAACACCATATATTATTTTGGCCTCTAGAGTTTTATAACAGTGGAATCTAACAAATCTAACAAACAAATTGTTTTGTATATATGTGGTATCAGTAGTGTTTTAAAGTTTTCTGTATATGTGATCACATCTTTTATTTTCTGATCCTTAGAACAGCTCTTTAACAGAGAGAATGTAAGATTGAAGAATAATTGAATCGTTTTATGCCTAGTCATGAAATTTGGAATAGAATGTTATAGGCACAGATAATACTTAACAAAAATGAATATTAAATTTTATTTTAAAAATCTACTTAAGGGGCACCTGGGTGGCTCAGTTGGTTAAGCATCTACTGTGGCTCAGGTCATGATCCTGGGGTGCTGGGATCCAGCCCCACGTCAGGCCATCAGGCTCCCTGCTCAGCAGGGGAGTCTGCTTCTCCCTCTCCCTCCCCCTGCTCATGCTCTCTCTCTCTCTTTCTCTCGCTCACTCTTTCAAAAATAAATAAATAAAATCTTAAAAATCTATTTAAAATATTAACCTTTGCAATTTTGAAGGTGCATAGTCTAAAATAATTTTTTTTCAATAATCTGGAGAGAAAAAGCCTTTAGAAATTTGGTAAACCATAGTTCTCCTTAATTTCTTTCTTATAAGTGATCTATTTATTTGATTATGTAAGTACTATATATGATATAGTCAACATATTATTGATTTTGGCAATCTTTAGAAAAGGTCTCCTTTTTAAAATGGATCCTAGATTAGAGGTCTGAAATAGTTTCGTGTGTGTGTCTATGTGTGTGAATGGCATAACTCTCTTCTGCATGCTAAAGTTTGAAAAGCCCATAACCCATCATTTATTTTTGGTGCAAATTATTATTTTTTTCCACTTTAAAACAGAATTTTCTTGATTTTGTTTCCTAGTTCAATTTTGTGGGGAAATTGCTTGGACCAAGAGGAAATTCCTTGAAGAGACTACAGGAAGAAACAGGTGCTAAAATGTCTATCCTGGGCAAAGGATCAATGAGAGATAAAGCAAAGGTACTGAACTTTGAATTTGATTTTTAACACATACAGGGCCAAACTTATACTCAGTGCCAAATTTACAAGCACATCTGCACTGTTCTTCCATTGTTTCCTACGATTTTCACCTTCTGGGACCACCTTGTTGCACTCTCAGTCAATTCCTCTATTTTCATAAAAATCAATTACCCTTCTTCCCCCCTCCGCCCAGAACATGTAATTCTACATCTTTATTCTTTTTGGTCCTTTGTGTAGGTTGTTGCTAAATCTCCTTACTTTTTCTGTGTCCTCTGTAGGATGTTTCTATATGTCTATGCTCATTTTCTTTAATTCCCTGTCTGGATCCCTTTTCTCTCTTCAACTATGTCACCTAATCACATCCATTGTATCATTCTCTTTTTATCTCTATGCACCATTTCACTCTGATCCTCTTACCCGAAGCAATTTCAAATACTTATCTGCAAATCTTAGAGAATTCCACTTATTTTCTGAAATGTTTCAGTCATGTTAAACAATTCATCTGACCCCAAAAGAACAAATAAGCTGAGAAATATATGAACTTTGATGTTTGAAATGATTTATTTCACATCTGAACTACATCATTTTCCCATTTTATAAAGTGATAGCAATTTTCTCTGTGTTAAAATTCATTGTTTTGGAAAAATAACCGTTTATAGAGATTTATTCATAAAGGATCTTTTAAAATTCATTGAGAAAGGGTGGATGTATTAGGGTACTTTTTATTTGACCAGGCCATGCTTTTCTGATTTGATATGTTACCATGGAAAATAAAATGTTCAAACTGTTATTTCTGATTATGGGAATTACTTAGGAAAATTGTTTAGGTGTTCTCTCTTTTAACTATTAATGTGAAATCTTGAAGAAAGTTATAGTAGGAAATGTCACCAAACAGATATCTCATATCTTACAGTGTATACTTCATACTGTTTTTTTTTTTTTCACACCTTTTTAAGATTTAGATCAGGCATCATCTCCCCAATGGCGCTTTTCTGAAACTCCTTTGATAGGCTAAATCCTCTCATCACTTAACATATTTTGTTGAAATTTTGTTTCTCTCATTAAACTGTACATTCCTACCAGCCAGAGAAATAAAGTAGTCAGCTTCACATACCCAGAACATCTGTGTAGGCACTCCATACCTTTCAAAGCAAATGGGTGTTTATTGTTTATTCCCATATACTTGGAATTTTTTTTTTTCTGTCCACAGAGCTTTACATTGGATTTCTTTTTCCCTGTGAGCATGTTAGGAACCAGCATAAGTATTTGAAAATCTAGTTGGAAACGCATTTAGTTCTATTAAGTTTCCATTAGGTTTAATTTACTGATATTAGCTGTTACTTAAAATCCAGCTTCTCACTGATTACTTTTTGGGTGATCAATCATGTTTGTCCATCCTTCAAGCATTTTCATTGTTCCTTTACAAAATGAAAGAAAATGAAAACATATAATAATAATAATGTATTGCACTATACACTATGTTTTATAGACTCTGAATAAGACCTTAATTGCCAAGGGTGGTGGGCACACAGCTGAAATAAAACCACAGACACAGATATGCAAAAATTTACCTTAGGAAACATTTGATTAAAATAAAAATAAATCCTTGGTAAAATATTGATCACTGTGCTGCTATTTTACCTCTCTGCAACATGATCTGATCAGGAAGGAAGATTTTATATGTGATTTTGTTCTTCTAACAAATAAATAAAACTTATCTGATTCTTCAGTGGAAATATATATGTGTGTATGTGTTTATACAGGAATATATTCATGCATTAATTGCAGACGTATTTATTGCTGTGTCACACTGTGTGTCATCTGTAATTTTAGTCCATGGTAATGAATATGACAAAAATTTTTCTCCTCCTAGAGTTTACAATCCAATGGGAGAGACAGACAATAAGTAAGTGAATAAACATTCACTTATAAACAATTTTAATAATTATTATGTATTAAAGTAATACAGATTGTTTTTCTATGTTGGCTCTGCTATTAAGATGCCACACAATGTATGTCTTAAACTTGGTCTTTGTTTCATGATAGAAAGGAGATATTTGGATAGCTATCTAAATCAGGATGAAATAACTATGCAAAAGCATTTCTTACACATCTGCTATGTGCTCAACTGTAGATTACATATTATGTTATGTAGAAAATAAGTATTAGACAGGAGTCAAGCCCTCACAAAACTTTTAATTTAATTAAACATCCTGATCTGTTTCACACTTTCTTTAAAAAAAAAAAAAAGTTAAGAAAGTATCAATCATTGAATTAGAAGGTGGAGAGAGTGACATTCTCATTTAATTTAATTTTTACAAATGTAAGAAGACTACTTCATCCTTAGAAAAGCATGAAGTTTCAAGAGTTGTTATAAGATCATTATAAAATTGCATGATATAGAAAATAGTTTTGGTGGTTTGGTGTAGTAAGAAGATTCTAACAAGTTCAATATTTTTATTTGTCTTACTTTGGTTTTGGTGGGCTTGGGGGGAAGCATTCCTTTTCTTTTAGCTACACCTAGCCAGTAACTCTGTGAGCAGAGAGAGAAAACAAAAACCCAAACAAAATGAGATGTGGTAATATCCAAGGTAATACCAGTAGCAAAATCCTACCTTATATTCAATATTTTATTCCCATACTGGTCAGATCACTCAATATGTGAACTCACATTTTACCAAGAACTATCCAGGAATGCTTGAACAGAAGCTAACTTTTAAATGGTGATGATAAACATATTCTTACAGAAAATTAGAAAGTAATATATACAGTATGTTTGCAATATTTCAAAATATCTCAGGAAATTAACTGGCAGTTCAGAAATTTCTTTGAAGTCTGAATCCTTCATACACCATATGGCCAGCCAGTTCTAAATAACCACGCAGCTGCCGGCTTCTCTAGCAGTTGCTTCTTCTTCTTTTTTTTTCCCCTAGCAGTTGCTTCTGAGCAATCTTCAGGGGTAACTTACTGTAGCTTCAGATAGAGTGTTGCTATTTTTAGTGATGCTGATGGCAGAGATTGGTGAGGGAGAACAGAGGAAGCAGTGGTCTGCAGGCTTATCTTTGAAAAGAGTGAGGAACAAACATATTATCTTCAAGAAAAAAGGTTTGCGAGGTTAGAGAAGATCAGACAAAAGCTGAACACACCCAGATAAGAGTGAGATAACAGCAGGGAAGCCTCAAAGTAAATTTCTTGCCTACCTCCATTGTCCTTAAATGGAAATCACAAATAGACATGTTGCAAATAAATTATGTTGTAATGAAAGGTGTTCTGACATTTCTGTTAATAAGCTTGGTTGAAATTATGGAATGCAGTCTTAAAACATGCTGGTGATTATATGTTAAAAGTATAGTGCTGTTTGTTGGAGTTTTATTTGAAAATGTGTGATAATTCTCTAGGCAAGCCTTTCTCTCTTTGATGTGCTAATATCATGTGCAGGTTTCTATTTTATAATATATCTTCTGTATTTGGTGATGGCTACTTTAGTAAATCCTTTCTGATTTCATGGCAATTTGATTTTCATCAACAATAAAATCAACTGAAAACCTTCAAAGTGATGCTGCTGCCTGGTGGGTGTGAACCCATACCAATCATCCTTCTCTCATTTGGCTTCTGGGCTATGCCTCACATCAAATGGCACCATTAGTCTCTCAAATCCTGCTTGTCAGTCAGGCTGGGATCGGTTAGGTAGACTCCTGTTTCAACTTTTTAATATCCTCAGCAACAAAGCAATTTGTAATCCCACAAAATCAAGAGCCCAGACACTCTGATTTTAATTTTAGCTGTGCCCCTAATACACTGCACCACAGATCAGCAATGTTTCTTTTCTGTTTTGCTCTGCAGGACAGAATGCTTAGCCCATCATTACTTCCAAACAGACATAGAGGAATAAGCATTCTTCTTTTTTTTTTTTTTTTAAGATTTTATTTATTTATTTGACAGAGAGAGAGAGCATGAGCAGGGGGAGCAGCAGGCAGAGGGAGAGGGAGACGCAGGCTCCTTGCTGAGCAGGGAGCCCCATGCGGGGCTCGGTCCCAGGCCTGGGCTGAAGGCAGATGCTTAACCGACTGAGCCTCCTAGGTGCCCCTGAATACGCTTTATTCTTTGCTTAAGTATCACTTGAGTTTGTGAAGGACAAAGAGTAGATGAGAAATTACAGATAGGTGGGAATTTTTTTTTTTTTAAAGATTTTATTTATTTATTTGAGAGAGAGAATGAGACAGAGAGAGAGAGCATGGGAGGGGGGAGGATCAGAGGGAGAAGCAGACTCCCTGCTGAACAGGGAGTCCGATGCAGGACTCAATCCCGGGACTCCCAGGATCATGACCTGAGCCGAAGGCAGTCGCTTAACCAACTGAGCCACCCAGGCGCCCGGGTATTTATTTTTGATCTACTCACTGCATTCTTCTGTTTCTTGGATCTGAACATTGAGAAATTAGAGTAACAGACTGAACGGTCCCACCTGAAGGGTAGGGGAACAATGCACTACAAATAAGTGTTTTGTGAGAATGCAAGGAAACTAGTTTCAATGGCAAACCAACACAAGCGTATCTCATCCTATGATATATTTGAACTCTAAGTGACCAAACAACAAAAATAGTCAAGTTTGAGTTGAAGAGTGAAATATATCATGATACTAGTGTGAAATAATTTCTTACATTAACATCTTCAACCCTTTTATGTACAGTTTGTCATTCACTATAGTGAATGACAAAGAATGAAAAAGAAAAAAAATACCATAAACCTGTCCAGGCTCAGTTCTTCATAAGCTTCAATGGCAGAGCATGAGGTGACAATCTTTTGTATGTTGTGAATCAAAGTTATGTATTACCTTAAGTCATTACTTTCCTCTAGTCTGATTTTATTTACAATTAGACAAATTTATCTTAATTTTGGTAATTAAAGCCTGCTGTTTGAAAACTTCCAAGGACCTAATGTCTTGGCCATAAACCAAGGATACTATACAAAAAATATATATATCTTTTAAAGTTACTAGTATAATAGCTTTTCCCTCATTGCCACTTGTCACTCACATTTGGCCCGCACCCTTGTTTCCTGTAAGAAGTGAAATGAGGGAATCACAGAATCAAGATCTCTCACACCACATTGCAGGAAATTTTTATTTATTAAGCTATTAAAAATAGAATGTATGAAGACAGAGACATTTCTAGACATTTTACATTTTATAAACCAGAATTGTAATAGTGTATTTCTTTTCTGCCACTGAGAAATTCTATCCCTTTTTGTCCTGAGATGTACTGTCCACCTCAAAATATTGCAACCCAAATTCAAATGAGATATCTCCAGTATTGAAAGGGCCTGAGGATGTCTTAGAAATATTTTACATTCCACATTCTGTGGCAGTTTTAAAGATGGCTGCAAATTCTTTGACATTTCTTTTAGAGAAAGATGAGTAGGGTCTAATGCTCTTCCTCCTGAATCTGGATAGTTTTAGTGACTCGCTAGTAAGAGAAAGACTGCAGAGGAGGTGTCACCTCAGGATTTCTGAGGGTAGGTGGGAAGACACAGTGCACCTTCTGCCTCATTTACAAGAATACTGTCTTTTTTTGGAGCTCTACACTGCCTTGCAAGGATTCTGACAATCTTAAGGCAGCCCCCTACCTCCCCCTGTGAGGAAGCCAGAGTTACATGGAGAGGGAGGTTTTGTATAGGTACCAGTGGGAAATCCCAGTGGAGCCCCGCCTTTGAGTCATCCCAGGCTAGGCATTACACCTGCAAGTAAAAAATTCACCAAATGATATCAGCCTATAGCCATTTGAGTGATCACAGGCTGTTTGAGTCCTCCTATCTGCAACCCCAGACTCTGGGAGCAAAACAAATTATCCCCATTGTGCTCTGTCTAAATGCCTCACCTACAGAATCCATGGACATAGTCATAATAACAACATGGTTGTTATTTTAGGCAACTCAGTTTGGCATGGTTATTTATCCAACATTAGACGACTGGAACACATTCCTACAATTTTATTTGTAAAATGCAGAGATTCTCAACATTGTGAGCTAATTTCCAAATACTGGATGTGTTCTCTTCTTGTGTTTCTACTGCCCTCTCATGGCAATTACTAAAGACTGAAAAATTCTGGGGTTTTGTGGGGGTTTGTGTAATTGGTGTTTTGATTTTTTTGTTATTTACTTGCACCTAATTTTAAAGCACATGCCAAAGTTCTATCTCAAAGTTGCCAGTAAAGGAAAAAGGCTTCCAAGAAAGACAATTCAATGATTTCCAGAATGTTTGACTTAAAAAGTATCAGGCTGGTCATAAGGCTGGTCTAAGGCCTTTGTGCCTTCAAATGTCTGCTTTAATAACACGAGACTCAAGGTTAATTGGGTAGGTAATTCTAATTTCTCTGTAAGGCTTCTTAATTTTGTTACAATCTGACAAAGCGAGTACTCCAGATTTCTATCAGGGATGTTAGAGAGATCTCAGAAGGGGAGGGAATTGCACCGTGCAGCAAGTATTGCCCTAAACCAAGATTGGGACAGTTTTCTTTCTTAGTCCCTCTTTTTGACCAAGTCAGATTGTTGAAGGTTTGTCTTAGCCAAGGAAAGGACCATATGGCATTTTTGTTCTGAGAACATTAACTGAGCTTGTTGCTTCATCAGTCTTTTCTTACATTTCTTATAGATGGTGGAATTTAGATAAAGGATCAAGTTATAAAATATACCACCATTAAGATTACCTGCAATCCATATATGGACCCATTGACATTCTTTCTTTCTTTACCAATTTCCTATGTTAGGGAAGAATTTCTAAGTAGAATCCTAAGGTGATTCAATTTACTGATACACATTTATATATTATTAATGTATTTTATATTATTTAGTGCTACATATATGCTTAGTTGGCCTATCTCTCTCAATATATATTTTTAAGTATTAATATTTGCTTTGCTTTTTTAAATTGGACCCAATCTTTGCTTTGCCCACACATTGCAAATTCCAGTAGATTCATGAATAACCAAAGCAAAGTAATAGGCCCGTATGAATAGACAATGAATATTTTGGGTCTATAAAACAGGTCAAATAAATACATGGATCCAATACACCCGAATATATCATTGCTCTAAAAGGAGAATTGGATAATAGAAAGAAAAATTCTTAATAACTTGATTTTGCTCATTGTAAAAAATAATACATTTTTAGTTTTATGGATAATTTTAATCTCAAACCAAGTAAGAATGGTTATCTAAATTTTTTTTTTAAAAAATAATGATATTTAAACTCCTAGAAAAGCCTTTGATAAAAAGGGTATTACTTACACATTTTTAAAAAGATGATGTTAAATGTTTGTTTTAAATTGTTAGAACTTGACCCCAATATAAGCCGTGTTCTCTGAAGAGAGACTTGGACTACGTGTTCTAGCACAGCTTGGGGAATTTGGAGATACAGTTAAGAGGATAATGGCCCCAAAGTGGGAATGTTAAAGAGAAAGATCCTGCACTTTACTCAAGTGCACTATCAGCACTAATTCAGATTCTGAATTTCATTAGTTGCAGTGATGTTTTTGACTTTGTATTCTGTTTTCTCTTTATTGTTTTTTTTAATTTCACAATTCATTCAAAAGTTGAATAGTACTCTAGTTTTATCAGTCATAAATATCTGAGTCATTCTTAGTTGAGTAGTGTTGTCATGAATACTTGAAAATTTGTTTGAGCTCTTGACATCCCTTGATAAAAAGTAAAGAGCTCTGTTTTCTGGTTATCATTCATGATGCTACACAGAGCCCAAAGAAAGACAAAGTAGTCAAACTCCTTAGTCTAATGGATAATATTACTGAGTTCGCTTTTGCTTTCTGTGTATACTGGTTCACCAAAAGTAAAATCAAAAAGACTGAGAAAAATGAAAAACCCAAGACACAAATGAAATTTTATATATTTTGCTATGAACACAATCAGTTGTAGCAATTGACTTTTAGCAGCTGGGACAAAGTTTTATATACTTCCAGGGATGCCATTCACAAGGCATTCTTTGTGAACTGCGCCCCTAATTGTCTGATACTGTTTGTCACCAGCACTGAGCCTAGTTACAGGAGTAAGCATACCAAATGTCAATACAGGAAACACTTCCATCTATGTTTTTCTTACTATCTGCAAAGATATTTATTGTTGTGTATATTTTTTTGTGCAAACCACATTTGTTTTAATTTTGGTAATAGTAACATTTAAATTTTTTTGCTTTTTGAGGTCAGGGTTTTGAGATAAACTGTGAATGTATGCCAGTACTCTGAATGTGGTTTACCCCAGAGAGGGCATACCTAACGTATAGGTGTATAATTGCTAACATCTACAATTCTAGCATCACTGTGGAGTTAAAAAAAACGGGGGGGCAAGCAAAATGTAGCAGTTCATATAGAAAACCTGCAATGTCTCCACAAGCTTTCGTGTTCACATTTCTAAGCTTATTATGCCCTGTATTTGCTGCTTCCTCTTTCTCAACAGTGGGTTGTTTTCTCTTTTTCATGTTTTGACAAAATTTTTTATTTCAATTATTTAGCACTTTTAGGGAATGTTTTTCCCAGTCGTTCTTAATTTTCTTCCTTTCACCTCCCTTAAAAAATTTTTAAAGCTAAAATAATTTAAAACAAAAAAATTTTCCAGTGTTCAAATGCCAAATAGCTCTCATTTCTATTTCCCTGAACATTACTAAAAGGTGTAAGAGATATTTATTTCCTCAGCAGAACCACCAATATCATATTTACTTAAATCAAATCAAGTCAACAGTCACTACTACCAAACCAGGAGCATAAACAATAAAGAATAAAATAATAAGACCATTGACTGAACATAGTCTACCTTGTGCTGAGTTAATATTTTTAGGATCTCAATTCTATACTATTTTAGATTAAAAGTGATATCCACATTTTTAAAATAATAATAACAATAACAATCTTCAAGCATGTAGAAATTTTTATTTTGATTATCACTTGTCTTTTTTTCATTTTTTTCTTTTCTTTTTTTTATTATGTTCAATTAGCCATCATTTGTTTTTGTTTTTTTTTTTTAAGATTTTATTTATTTATTTGAGAGAGAGAGAGCTTATGAGCCGGTGCAGGGGGCGGGGGGAGGCAGAGAAGCAGACTCACAAATCAATTATATCTAAACTACTCAGTTTTATAGAGGCTAGATGGTGGGACTCGATCCCAAGACTCTGGGATCATGACCTGAGCCAAAGGCAGATGCTTAATCACCTGAGCCACCCAGGCACCCTGATTATCATTTGTCTTAAGGAAAATTTCATAATATGGATTTTTTTTGGAAGGCCTATAAAAACAACATTTACTATCTCACTGAAAAGTCTCTCTAGAAGAAGATGAGCAAAATACAAGTTCCCAGGCTGACCCCTCAACTTTCCTAAGGCTCACGGTTCAAAAGAACATGTATCCGCAGTGGGGAGCACAGCATCATTCTGGAAGTCTCCAGATAAGAAAAAACTATGTTTTGTTGGCAACTCTATATCTTTAGCATGATAATTTGCTGGAACATAATAATTAAACTTGAGCAATCCTTAATATTATGAGGGTGACTGTGGGGTTGTCTTAATTTTCACTGAACTGATTGGAGATAAGCATATGTGCTTCTATATCATATATGTACACACACACATATATTTTGGCTTGTACAATCTTAGATTTGACAGAGAACGTAAAGATGCTAGTTTAATTCATTAATTTTTATAACCAAAATATATTGTTGCCCAAGAGACAGTAATTTGCTTGAGATTCCTGGGAAATTACTAGGAAATATTTAATTATTAGAGGTAAAAAAGAAAACATAAAGATGAGGACCAGTTTCATGAAATATCTTGCTTAACACCCAAGATAAGAAGAAAACAGATCCAAATTACTTTAAATAACATAAAATTACCTACAGGATATAAAAAATTGAGTTGACCATGATTCTTCATCACCATCTAGCCTCTATAAAACTGAGTAGTTTAGATATAATTGATTTGTGAAAATGTTTTCATCTATCCTCTGTACTGTTTATGTACATGCAGTGTGTACCCTGGATGGATGAAAAAGGGCAAGGAAGCACCCTGTGCTCAGAGTGCCTGAGTTAGCAGCCCTTATGTTGGGGTTTAACAGCTGTCTGCGTTTGGTGATAACTCATGCAGGGAAGTGACGTAATCACTTTGCAAGTCTAGTGCCATCCTCAGGAGAAGAGTAGGAGCAGCATGGGCTCTTCTGGGAAATCTTCCTGTCTTAAGAGCCCAGAGTTTCCTTTTTAGGAGGAAAGAGTATTTCTCACTCCTTCATCCCTCTATAGTTTTATAGGTCAGAAAATTGATCACAGTATATTTAGCTGCACGTGTAATAGCTTCTTCCACATTGCTATGAATTCTTGTTAAGATTATAAGCCAAAAATGTCATTTTAGTGCACATATTTTTCCTCTAACCATTGTTTTTGTTTTGTTTTGTTTTTTAAATCACCAGGCCTGGATCATATTTTTTTGCCTTGCTTTTATTAGGGTATAATTTACATACGTGAAAATCTATCACTTTTAAGTGTACAAATGTATATAGTCATGTTTGTGTCATTACCATCAAAATAAAGAATATGTTTGTCACACCAAAAATTTCCTTTGGGCCCTGCTTCACACCCTGGTCCCTGGAGACCACTGGTCTGCTCTCTTTTACCATCCTTTACTTTTTCCTAGAATTTCATAAATTGATTTATACAACATATAGGCTTGCTCCTGAGTCGTTTCACTTAACATAATGCTTTTGAGGATTATCCATGTTGTTGCATGCATCAGTAGTTTGTTCTTTTACATCACTGAGAAATTTTCCATTGTGTGACTATACCAAAATTTGTTTATCCATTTATTTTATGATAATTTAGATAGACTATTATGAACAAGGTTGCTCTGAAGATTCATATATGTCTTTGTATGGAGATATGGTTTCACAATAGAGAATCTGGGAATTACTCATTGAAAGTTAAAGCACTAGGACATTTCTCTTTTTTTTTCTTTTCTTTTTAAAGATTTTATTTATTTATTTGACAGAGAGAGACAGCTAGAGAGGGAACACAAGCAGGGGGAGTGGGAGAGGGAGAAGCAGGCTCCTGGCTGAGCAGGAAGCCCGATGCGGGGCTCGATCCCAGGACCCTGAGATCATGACCTGAACCAAAGGCAGACACTTAACGACTGAGCCACCCAGCCACCACTAGGAAATTTCTATAATCTTTTTCATTAATATAATATACTTATCACAGGACTATGTATTTTTTAGAAAGAAAGATGTACTCTGAAAGTGTTGGTTATATATTTACTCTCTGATTTTTGGTATGGTTTACTTGACTTTTGTAACATCTATTAGTTCTATGAAAGACTATTTTACTAGTTATTCATTTTTCATTCTGCAAATAATCATTTCTAAATTAAGGTTTGGGAGAATTTTTTTTTTTTTTCAGCAGTGCCCTAAATTAGGATACAGAGTTCAGATGCAAACTGGAGATTCTGATTCTCTAGTCAGAGATGAGATTTGTTAGATAAATGAAGCCATCTGCATCAATTTAAATAGTTCTACCAAATTGATTCATGAAGTGTCTAATATTTCCATGTAATTAGCAGTGGCATTTTCAAATTTCTATAACTGAGAGGAAAATTTAACCTTCTCTGAAGAATTGCACACTCTAGGGTTGATACTTTAGAAAATTATATTGTTCTAAGGGAATACTCACCAAAGAATTACATCAGACTTTGAACAGATGCTGCAAGATCCCTGTTTTATTGCTGGAGCACCAGAGTGGTGATATTAAAAGTCTTCATCTCCTCCCTCGCATCTGATGTTAAAACAGACTTCCCATTTCTCAGCTCTGACAGTTTAGTGGTGAATCTCTTGTGGCTGTTCCAAAAAAATTCTGCTTTCTCTTCTTTTCTCCTCTACTGTAAAAGTAAACTCTAGTCACTAAGTTCAATGTATATCTTTTTGTTGGGACTCTAAGGAGTCTTCTCCTCTAAGGGACGATGGAGGGCTTATTTCAAAAGATAATTATCTGTTTTTCTCTCACTCAAAGAATTTTATTTTTTAGTAAAGAATTTTATATCTGCATATGCATTTTCACTTAAAAATAAATAAACATGCAAAATCTATATATAATATTAATGGAATTTTATCTATAATTATAAATATCCATAAATATAGATGTTATAATCCATGAGTTTCACATCATATCTCATATAATTGCTTTATTAGGGGAAATCTTAGAGAGTGATTTATTATGAATATCCACAAGTCTGTTAATATGCCATACTCCTGTTTTATCTTTGCTGCTTCGATTTCTGACCTTCTTCTCCTTTGTGCTGCATTAGTAGTACTGAATGCAGATGAACCACCCAGCTATTTTATGTTATAGAGGATAGACATACTTAGATAATTAATCTGGAGAATGTTTGTCGTTCATGGCCTATTGCATGGGAGTTACAAATTAATTTCTAAAACTAGTTATGTTTCCTCATAATGTTAGATATTCATAAATTTTTTAGACATTATAGTAGATGATAAGTGTAGTTTACTCAGAAAATGTTGATACGTTTTGTGAAACAGTTTCATAGGAAGGATGTTAGATAAATCAGGCATGTTTTGTAAATTATTTGAAGGTTTTCTTCAGTGCTATACATCATCCATATTTAAAAACAGACAAAAAACAAAACAAAAACTCCTCTTCCCCAAATATGAAGTAATAAAATGTCAATTGGTCATATTAAAGTTGACAAAAAGCTTTATTGCTATCCCAAATATTTTATTGTACCTGTTAACTAAAACTTAGTTATGAATTTTTTTACATTTTTAACATTATTAAATTATGTGCTATCGTAAATAAGATTTGGATAATTATTATATAAAATTTCTAAAATATAAGGCATCCCATACTTAGTGGAATTATACTGTAATTCTTGACCATGGCTGACTTTTTGGAGGATTGTTAACTCTTTAGTTTTAGGATATAATTTCCCAAAATCCACCTGTGCATAAAATGTTACCATTTTTATTGTTTGTCCAAATAATTTAACAGAATTCTAGTTGTAGGTTGGAGCAAGTAGCTTCAAGACACAAGAGAAAAATTAAAATTATGACTTCTTAATCTTGGTTATCTTGAAGACCTGTGTTATTACCCTAAAGCAGAGGGTCTTGTGAATTATCCCATGTGTTGACAAGCAAATTTTCACATTCTGCCAAACTGGTTAGTTAAGGTTGAACATTTATTTATTTTATTTATTTTTTATTTATTTTTTTTTAGTTTTGAGTTTTTAAATTCCAGATAACATATAGTGTAATATTAGTTCAGAAGCACATTTTGGGGTTCATCACTTACATATAATACCCAGTGCTCATCATAAGTGCCCTCCTTAATACCATACATAATCATCCATCATTCCCCCACCCACCTCCCCTCTAGCAACCCTCAGTTGAACATTAATTTATTTAAGCAAGTTATTTTCTAATGGCTTTAAGAAAACAAGTTGCCAGTAAGCATTACTAGTTTGATGTTGCATATACATACCCATATGCAAGCAAACATGCCCTGATACTTTAAAAAGTACAATAAAAATATATGACTGGAAGCTTTGACAAAAGATATATGGCAAATATAACGTAAATAATATATGTAGAGAGAAAATAAATAAAAACAGTACAAATAAGATAAAAAAAACAAAATACTCACAAATAAATCAGCATCTATACCAAAACTAATTGACAGTTATCCTCCACAAACCCCAAAATGAAAGTGGGTAGACATAAAGCAATGAAAGTTACAAAAGCCTTGTGATATCAGCATTTGTGGGGAGAAAGCAGAAAAAAGGCAATGTGGTGGCTGATGGCACAAGAACAGGAATATTCCCAAGTAACAATATTTTGTCAGGAAAATCTAAGAATAGAAGCTGAACCTTGAGACATGTTTTTATACCTGGATTCAGGGGTGAAGTCATTGAATCCACCACAAGATCTGAAGATACTGGAAAAGTCTAGGTTCTATGAACTCTTGAAATTCTAAGACAGCCACACAATGAGAAGCTGAGGTAAGAACCCCAGACTGAGCAAGGAAGATAAAAAAGGGCAAAATAAATAGAATACTTAAATTAAATGGATTGTTGAGCAGAGAAGGCAGGTTTCAGAAAGCAAGAGGCTGTAATCCCTTTAGAAAAGTAACAAAAGAGGGGGTGGTAGTGTTTACTCCACATACTAAACCAGTAAAGAAAATCTCTCTTCACTTACAAATGAGCAACAGAAAAGGATTTTGGCTAAATTTCTTAGGGAGCTATTTTAAGAAATAGATGATGAAGCCTCAAAATGAAAATGAAAACAGACATGCACACAAAATAAGTAAAACATGTAATCACATATTTAATAGCAAACTAAAAAAAAGAAGTGTTGAAATAATATCAAAATTATTTAATTGGGGAAAAGAGAGTTTCATAAAGAGATGACAGGACTGATGAAAGAATTATTAATAGAAGTAAAATGAATTTCAGAAATAAAGAGAAAATTAAGAGAAACAAAAGAATAAAATCATCAATAGGATTATCAAGTCACTGTGTTGTACATCTGAAACTAACATAACATTTTATGTCAACTATACTTTTAAAAAATTTTTTAAAGAGTAACAAAAGAGCAACGAAAAGCAACTAATAATTTCTTAAATTAAAATGTAAGTGGAGAAGGAAGTGATTAGAATTTGAGGGGGGATTTATATAGAATGCATACTGCCATATGTACAGTAGGAGTTCTCAAAAAAGAAAACCTAAGCAAAGGAACAGAATAAAAAGCCATAATAGAATAAAATTTTCCTGGAACTAAAAGCAAGACTTGAAACTACATACAGAAATTGTTCAACATGTACTTTGGAAAACTGGCCATAAGGTATTAGATATAACCTAATAAAAACAAGTAGACTTAAAAAAAAAAAAGTCTTTGTTCATGAAAGGCAAAAATACTAAGTCACTTATTAGAGGGGAAAAAAAATCAGACTATCTCAGCAGTGATTTTGCCAGAGATAATCAAGTAACATATATAAGATACTTAAGGAGAGATAATGTGAACTAGGAATTTTTATTCAGCCATACTAACATTTCATACATAAAATGCTTAAATTTTTTGTAACACACAAGAACTAATGAAATATTGTTTCCATAAGTCCTTCCTGAGTAATTTACTACAGAGAACAAATGTAATGGGTTTACTGAGTTATCCTTATGATATATTGCTAAGTGACCAAAGCACAGCCAAGAAAATTATATACAATTCTATCATTTATATAAGAAATGGGAAATATAAACATAAGTAGGTAAATGTAAACTTTGAGCTTGAAGCATCTTGTCATAATAGAAATTAGAAAATCTTTTTATTTCGGGGTTAGGTACAGAGAGGTCTTAGGAACCAACTCGAAATGGTTCCCTCTGTTAAAGACAGGACAATTTGATGGGGCCCCTGGGTGGCTCAGATAGTTAGGCGTCTGCCTTCAGCTCAGGTCATGATCCCAGGGTCCTGGGATCGAGTCCCGCATCGGGCTCCCTGCTAGGCGGGGAGCCTGCTTCTCCCTCTGCCTCTGCCTGCTGCTTCCCCTGCTTGTACACAATCTCTCTGTCAAAAATAAATAATATCTTTAAAAAAAAAGACAGGACAATTTGAACATCAATAAGGACAATAATTCCAGTAAACTGAATACATCAAATATCTTTCATTTTGTGATAGAAGCATACAATACCTTCTATGAAAAATACTTAATAGAAAGTTGTATCTGACTTTTATCAAGCCATTAGATATAATTAAAAATTTATATAAAGCATAGGAGAGGGAGGAACATGTTAAGCAACAGAACATTTATATAATAAGCAAAAGCTGAACTGTCACAACACTACAAGGAAAAAAGGAAAAGGGTCTTGGTATCTTCTACAAGAAAAAGATGTGAGGAAGTAAGACAGTTTGAGAGACAACCTAGAAATTAAAAAAAACAAAAACAAAAACAACTTAGGAACCATTGTGTCTGATCACAATGCATGTACCTAATTTTAGTCCTCCAAATAAGAAACAAAATGTGTAAAAATTATAATTGGATGAGTGAACACTAAATTGATACTATTAAAATTAAAATTTTATTGTTGATTTTCATAGGTGATGATGATATTGTAGTTATGTTTTTTTAAAAAGTTTCTATCCTTTAGAAATGCATACTGAGATAGATATACTTCTTTTGAAAAAAAATGTAGATATGTGGGAGAACATTTTAAATCCAAAAATAAGATTATAAAATGCATTTTCTGAAGTAGTAAGTAGTAATTATAAAAAACTCCTCCCATAGATGGAAAGACGCCAATATCTTTAAAGGTTCTTTCATGGAATATTAAAAGTTAGGAAGAGGAAACTTGTAAGCAATTGTAGTAGTAAGGTTGAAATAAATGATTAAGGGAAACATGCCAATTTAAAAATGATGTCTGAAACAATAAAATTTAAATCATCATTAGCATAGTATTTTAGAAGAATTGGATACCATTGTCAGACCATCTCTAGAGTGTGAAACTGGGCCAAGGACCCATCAAAATTAAATTTCAATTTTATTTAGTACATGAATTTGACAATATTGGCAAATTTAGAGAAATTGCTCCTCATTAATTTTATTCTGATTTTTAGAGATGAAAATGATTAATTTTTAATACTTTATTCATTTTTGTAAAATAAATTTTTATTTTATTCTTTAGTTTGTTATTGTTCTGGCTTTTTTACATGTGGACAAATGGAGAGAAATTTTTTTTAATTGTTTGTACAGATTATGTATCCCAGGTTTCTATTTGTGTGTTATTGGTACTTGTGAGGATCATGATAAATACTTTTAATATACTTTAATGAGTTACTGTTACGAGAGATTTTGCATTGCCACAATAGATGGAGCATTTACATTAAATTACATTACAGGGCTACAATTAAATAGAATGATGAAAAAATAAAAGCTCAGAGCAGCAATTTTTTAAAGCCCAGAGAAATTAGATTCCTTGATAAACAATTCAAAAATATGACAAACAGAATTTAAATAACTAAAAAAATGATTATGTTTGTAATATAACTATTAAAGATTAATGATCTCTCATTTAGAAAGATTGATGTCTATAAATCATTTTACCTTGATAAATTGCTACAGTAATATATTTTGCCTTCAAAATGTATCTATGGTAAGTCATTTTAATTTTGAAGTTATGACTTTAAATAGGTTTAGATATGGCAAAACTGCAGTAATTTATAGTTTCCTTTAAAAAATTATTTAGAGGAATATTCACCGTCTGTGCTTCAGGTTCCTCTCATGTAGGTATAGACTTTAAGAGTTACACAAGATTGGGGTGCCTGGGTGACTCAGTTGGTTAAGTGTCTGACTTGATCTCAGCTCACGTCTTGATCTTGGGGCGAGTTCAAGCCTCATGTTGGGCTCCATGCTGGGTGTGGAGCCTACACAAGAAAAAAAAAGAAAGGGTTACACAAGATGATCAATGGGTGGAGTGGAAAGTAAATATTATAAAGTTTTTTTTTAACTTTTTAGAATGATATTAATATTACTACAATAATGTTAATTGAAATTGTATACACATGTAACTATCTATATGGGGTTTTTTTATATAAGATGTGCATGTTCAACAAATTATTTTGGTAGAAGTATATGGTCAATAAACTCAAGTGAATAATGATTTAGAGCCTTGAAGTTGCAAATAACTACATGGATGCTAAAAAAGTAATGGTTTAATTTTAAAGAACAATGGAATATAAGGTTAAAAGAAATTTGGTTTTTGCTTGTTGTAGCAATATTTACATTTTACAGCATAAATTCTTTGCATTCCTAAGTAATTTGAAGAATTACTTAGATATGCAAAGAATATGATTATATAAAATATTCTCAAATTTATTATGTTTATAGTCTTACTCTAACTTCATTCACATTGTAAATATATTGCTAACTGAAAATTTATTTTACATAATGGTTCAAAATGTTGTGGAAACCATAAATTTATTTCCTTTGATGGTTTTTGTTGTTACCTTACTTTAGTGGTAAATGTATGACAATAAACATAATTTTTCCTTAATATCTAAAATTATCATATCTTTACTTATTTAAGCATTTCAAAAATAAGTCACAAAATTAATAATTTTTGAATAATTTTTTTTTCAAATAAAGGGATGCTTAAGTCACATTTTTACAACTAAACAAGAAACAAAAGTGTGGATAATGTCAACTAAGTATGCAAAATGAATACTGGGAAGCAAAGTTGTCTTTATGATCAATTAAGATTTTATAAAGAACATCTATTCCAAAGCCAACATTAACTGAAGACCATTTGGCATGAATCTGCTATATGTGTTCTTACTATCAGATTTGGTTATTTTGTACCAATTCCACAAAGATATATATATATATATATATATATACATGCCCAGATTATTTCCTGAAGTAGAAGTTGTTTGGCAAATTAATATTGTTTGACGATCTGACGCACATTTCAGTGTACTCAGTCTTTATGAATCTTCTTACACACACACTAGTAAATAATTTTTTAAAAATAAGTTCTCCTAATCTTCCTTAGATCTCCAGCTTAAGATGAAATGCAACACATTGTTTGGAAGATCCTGAAGATACTCCATATTTATTCTTTCCCATATTCCAAGTAGAGCATCCTCCAATATATCTAAGACCACAGAAGCCTACCCTTTTGAATCCAGGATTTTAAATGTCTTTCTTGGAAATTAATTCTAATGATGGCTTAATGCTACTTCATTGCAAAAGCTACTGCCAACTTTCTGAGAGCTAATTTTTTTGCTACAATATGACATGACAAATTACTGCAGAAAAACAACAAAAGCCAAAGAACTTGGATTCTGAATAAAGCAAATATTATCTGATAGAAAAAATTTGTGTACCATGCATACACTATAGAAAGATTACATTGATGAAATGAGAATCCAGAAATTTAACTAGACTTTCTGTTAAACTTTGATTGTTGCCTAGAAGCTGAGGTAATAATCCGAAGAAGACAATAAATTTAGTCAAAATGAAATAGGAAATGGAAAAAAAAAATCTAATGAAAAAGTACAACTGATAATAAAAACAGCAACATATAAATTATAACTGTTCTTATAATCTTGTTTTCTATATATATATATATATAGCACACAAATAATTTGCCCAGAATTTCTTCATCTAGTAAGATGACCGATATGATATGTTAACTTGTGGTTACCTCGAAATTGAAACACAGGATGGTATACACATTGTCTAGATTTACTGTTTTGATACAGATAGATTGGTTCACTCAAACAGGCCGATAGCCTTAGCAAGCTTGAGGATGTTTTGGAATGTGATAAATTCCTACTGCAGTTGGCTAATTAAACATTTTCACTTCATGAAAAGAAATATATTTTCCAACCTTATGGGCAATCCCTTTCCAAGGTGAAATCCTAACAACTGATGGAGAGTTTTTCTAATATTTGATCTAGCACATGAATAAATTTTGCTTTCCGTCACAGAGTACATAGTAACTCTTTTCCCAAATATCATTTAGCTGTTTCCTTCAAGGGCCCACTCTCCTTCAGAAGATTTTGTTGTTATTTCCATTTTATTTATTAGAAAAGTTTCCTTTCCCTTCCACAGACTCAAATTTTGTTTCTGTACTATCAATAGGCCTAAAATTACACTTGAAGGTATTATATGATGTACTATGTTAATCCAGTTTAGAATTTCACTTCTTACACCTACATTTTAACCTTCAAAATGAAAGTGTAGTATATTAGTACATTTTGGGTGACATCATTTTGGTGACATTAAGAAGTATAAATGTGCCTTTGGTTGGCAAGTAGATGACTGCTGTTGGTCATGACTCATTATCATGTCACAGACATGTTATTTCAATAGATTGGAAACCTCACTCCCTCTATATATTCAGTGGAAATCATAAATTCTTCAGTGCTCCATTTTATTTTCTTATAAGGTGCAGGATGTTATTTTTCATAGCTAAATTATGAATTATACAAAGTATACTTCATAGTTCTTCCTATTCAGGTATTGGCAAGGTGCATTATTACTTTTCAAATTAGGCTATTATAAAGTATTTGGTAACATTGAGGTGAATTGTATATATTTCTAGTTTTTTTGTTCTCCTTAATGTTTACATTCTTTTTCAGTTTTGAAAAAAACACATTAGATTTTTTTTTTTTTTAAGATTTTATTTATCTATTTGACAGAGACACAGCAAGAGAGGGAATACAAGCAGGGGGAGTGGGAGAGGGAGAAGCAGGCTTCCTGCTGAGAAGGAAGCCCGATGTGGGACTTGATCTCAGGACCCTGGGATCATGACCTGAGCCGAAGGCAGACGCTTAACGACTGAGCCACCCAGGCGCCCCACATTAGATTTCTTTACAAAGTAATTAGTCTCAGAAGTCAGTGGAAAAGAGATGATGTAAAGTTTTTCTTTTGTAAAAAGGGAGTTTGCAAAAATGAAAGATTATCTTTTTTTTTCATTTTTTTATTATGTTATGTTAATCACCATACATTACATCGTTAGTTTTTGATGTAGTGTTCCATGATTCATTATTTGCGTATAACACCCAGTACTCTATGCAGAACGTGCCCTCTTTAATACCCATCACCAGGCTACCCATCCTCCCACCCCCCTCCCCTCTAGAACCCTCAGTTTGTTTTTCAGAGTCCTTTTATTTGTATATGATAATCCCTGGTTCCCAGGTAATAAATCTCATTTATGTACATTGTTTTACCAGTGTGAAAGAATCTTTCAGTAAACTTTTTAGTCCGATGAACCAAAGTAATGAAAAAAGATTTGCAAGGCAAAATATAATCCTATGACCACTAATATACCACTACATCAATTTTATATTGGTATTTTGTCTTTTAGGAATTTACCTTCTGATTGTATACACTTACTCAGCTTCAATCTACTTCAGTCTGTATAGCAACATCCAAGGAATAGGTGAAAATTTTAGACAGGGTTTTCACTGAAATAATATATGATATTATTTAACAAACAGCATTATAGATAGTAGGATCTATTTAAGTGACATGCTGAGCAGGTCATAGAGTAGTATAATATAACTTGAGAGTAGGCTTCAAAAAATTAAATATATATAGTTAAAGATGTATACCATATACCCTTAAGCAACAAAAATAACAAAATAGAGTAGGGCCAATAATATAAGATAGGCTTGAAAACAAATATTCAGTTAATCTAAGTGTAGGAAATAAAAAGAGGGAAAAGAGAAAAAATAACAGATGGGACAAATAGAAAACAATATATTTTAAAAAATGAAAACAGTTAATAGGATAAGATTTAAACATAACCATATGAATAATCACACTAAATGTAAATGGTCTAAAAACCCCAATTAAAAAGAGGAGATTGTCAAATTGGATAAAAACACAAGGCTCAACTATATGATGCTTACAAGAAGTACACTTTAAATATAAGGCACAAATAATTAAATTTTAAAAAATAGGGAAAGATATGCTAAAATTAAAAGGAAGTTGGAGGGACTATATAAATATCAGATAATTTAGATATTAGATAAAAGATTATTATCAAGGATAAAGGTGATCAATTTTTAGTGATGGGGAATTAATAATGAAAGGGGTTAGTTCATCAAGAGGACCACACAGTCTAAAGTTTATGCACATAATAACACAGTGTCAGAATACATAAAGCAAAAACTATTGGAAGTGCAATGAGAAATAGACAAATCCATAGTTATAATTGAGAAATACCCTCTCTCAATAATTTATAGAATATGCAGACAATTAGTAAGGATATAGAAGAGTTGAACAACATTATGTCTAAGTGACTTAATGAATATCTATAGAAACATTTTCCTCCTCATAAATAGCAGATTATACATTCTTCTCTCAAGTGCACAAAACATATCAGAATGCAAGGGATGCCAGTAAATCAAGAGTTAGGTAGAAATTTATAGCTTTAAACACATATTAGAAAAGAAGAAAAGTCAAATCAATGATCTTTGCTTCCACCTCAAAAACTAGAAAAATAAAAGCAAATTAAACTAAAAGAAAGGAGATAATAAAGATAAGGGAGAACATCAATGAAACATAAAATAGAAAAATAAGGGAGAATTTTTTAAAAAATGTGTTCTTTGAGAAAATCAATAAATTGAGAAACCTCTAGCCAGACTGCTCAAGGAAAAAAAGACAGAAGAAATAAATTATTAGTATCAACAATGAGATATTACTATGGATCTACAGATATTAAAAGGAAAATATGAAAATGTTAAAACAACTTTTTGTCAATAAATTCTACAACTTCAATGAAAAAGAAATATTCTTTAAAAGACATTTTAAAGAATACAAGCTGCCAAAGTGTCATTAAAGTTCATTAAAGAAGAAATAGGTAGCCTGATAGCCCTTTATCAACTAACAATTGACTTTGTTCTAAAAAGTCTTCCCTAAAAACTCTATGCCCAAACAGCTTCATGGATGAATTCTATCAATCAAATAAGGAAAGTATAATACCAATTATACACAAAATCTACCAAAATATTGAGGAACTATTTTCCAAGTCATTCTATGAGGCCAGCATTACCCTGATATCAAAATCAGAAAAAGATATTAACAAGACACAGAAAGAGAACGAAAAACCATATGATAATCTCAATAGATGCATTAAAAGGATTTGCAAAAATCCTAACACCATTTATAATAAAAATAGAGTAAACCTGGAATAGAAACAGA
Source organism: Mirounga leonina (assembly GCF_011800145.1). Lineage (NCBI taxonomy): Eukaryota > Metazoa > Chordata > Mammalia > Carnivora > Phocidae > Mirounga > Mirounga leonina. Next base: position 24,240,112 of record NW_023270807.1, on the reverse strand, counting down.
CTTTTTCTATCTTATAAAGAGTGTCAGTAAAAAACCTGGAGGTAACATTATACTTAATCCTGAAAGACTGTGTACTTTCTCCCAAGTTTAGGAACAAGATATCATTTTTGCTGCCACCATTTCCTTTCAGTATTTTACAGAAATTTCTAGCCAATGCAGTAGGGCGGTACTGTATATTAAAGGCCTTCAGATTGGAAAGGATTAAAATTGCCCTTAGCCACAGATATCATGAATGGCTATTGAGAAAATCTATTGGAATGTTAAAAAAAGAAAAATAAAAAAGTAAAGCTAATGAATGAGATAGTAAGATTGCAAAATACAGGGGTGCCTGGGTGGCTCAGTCTGTTAAGCATCTGCCTTGGGCTCAGGTCATGATCCCAGGGTCCTGGGATCGAGCCCCATGTCAGGCTCCCTGATCAGAGGGAAACCTGCTTCTCCTTCTGCCTCTGCCTGCTGCTCCCCCTGCTTGTGCTCTCTCTTTGTCTCTCTCTGTCAAATAAATGAAATCTTAAAAAAAAAAAAAAAACGGATTGCAAGATACGCAATCAACAAACAAAAGTCATTTTCTAAACTCTTGCAAAAAACAATTAAGAAATTTAAATTAGGAAACCATACCATTTACACTAGCATAACAAATGAGAAATATTTAGGACTAAGTCTAATTAAAAATTTGAAAGAGCTGTATATTAAAAATTACACTTATGAGAGGAATTAAGGAAAACATAAATATATCAAGAAATATACCATGGCTGTGAGTAGAAAGATGCATTAAGAGGTCAATGTCCCCAAATTAATCTACACATTCAACATAATCCCAAAGTCCCAGAATTCTTCAATGGTAAGCTGATTCTGAAATTCATATGGAAATGCAAAGAACCTAAACAAGGCAAAACATATTTAGAAAAAAATAAAATAGAGGTGCTAATACTATGTGATTTCAGGACATATAAATTACAGTAATAAAGACAGCATGGTTTGGGTGTCAAGATTTCACAAATAGATCATATTTGATATGCAATGTCAAGAAGGCCCAACTCTGAAATTTATTCTACTTATTTTTTAATTTAAATTCAATTAATTAACATATAATGTATTATGGGTTTAAGGTAGAGGGCAGTGATTCGTCAGTCTTATATAATACCCAGTGCTCATTACATCATGTGCCCTCCTTAATGTCCATCACCCAGCTACCCCATCCCCCCTCCGCCCTCCAGCAACCCTCAATTTGTTTCCTGTAATTAAGAGTCTCTTATGTTTTGTCTCCCTCTCTGATTTCATCTTATTTTATTTTTTCTTCTCTTCCCCTATGATTGCTGCTTTGTTTCTTAAATTCCACATATGAGTGAGATCCTATAATTGTCTTTCTCTGATTGACTTATTTTGCTTAGCATAATACCCTCTAGTTACACCCACATCATTGCATATGTCAAGATTTCATCTTTTTGATGGCTGAGTAGTATTCCATTGTGTATATATATATATATATATATATATATATTCATCTGTTGATGGACATCTGGGCTCTTTCCATAGTTTGGCTATTGTGGACATTGCTGCTATAAACATTGGGTACAGGTGCCCCTTTGGGTCCTACATTTGTATCTCTGGGGTAAATACCCAGTAGTGAAATTGCTGGGTCATAAGGTAGCTCTATTATCAACTTTTTGAGGAACCTCTATACTGTGTTCCAGAGTGGCTGTATGAGCTTGCATTCCCAACAACTGTGTAAGAGTGTTCCCCTTTCTCCACATCCTCACCAACATCTGTTGTTTCCTGCCTTGTTAATTTTAGCCATTCTGACTGCTGTGAGGTGGTATCTCATTGTGGTTTTGATTTGTATTTCCCTGATGCCAAGTGATGTAGAGCATTTTCTCATGTGTCTGTTGGCCATTTGTAGGTCTTCTTTGGAGAAATGTCTGTTCATGTCTTCTGCCCATTTCTTGACTGGATTCTTTGTTTTTTGGGTGTTGAGTTTGTTAAGTTCTTTATAGGTCTTGTATACTAGCCCTTTATGTGATACGTCATTTGCAAATATCTTCTCCCATTCCATAGGTTGCCTTTTGGTCTTGTTAACTGTTTCCTTTGTGGTGCAAAAGCTTTTTATCTTGATGAAATCCCAATAGTTCATCTTTGCTTTTGTTTCCCTTGCCTTTGGAGACGTGTCTAGCAAGAAGTTGCTGCGGCTGAAGTTGAAGAAGAGGTTGCTGCCTGTGTTCTCCTCAAGGATTTTGATGGGTTCCTGTCTCACATTTAGGTCTTTCAACCATTTTCAGTTTATCTTTGTGTATGGTACAAGAAAATAGTCCAGTTTCATTCTTCTTCATGTAGCTGTCTAATTTTCCCAACACCATTTGTTGAAGAGACTGTCTTTTTTCCATTGGACATTCTTTCCTGCTTTGTCAAAGATTAGTTGACCATAGAGTTGAGGGTCCATTTCTGGGTTCTCTATTCTGTTCCATTGATCTATGTGTCTGTTTTTGTGCATTACCATACTGTCTTGATGATGACAGCTTTGTAATAGAGCTTGAAGTCCAGGATTGTGATGCCACCAGTTTTGGTTTTCTTTTTCATCATTCCTTTTGATATTTGGGGTCTTTTCTGGTTCCATACAAATCTTAGGATTATTTGTTCCAGCTCTGGGAAAAAAAGTTGATGGTAGTTTGATAGGTATTTTACATTGACTGCTCTAGGTAGCGTATGACATTTTAACAATATTTGTTCTTCCAATCCATGAGCATGGAATGTTTTTCCATTTCTTTGTGTCTTCCTCAATTTCTTTCATGAGTGTTCTATGGTTTTCTGAGTACAATCCTTTGCCTCTTTGGTTAGGTTTGTTCCTAGGTATCTTATGGTTTTGGGTGCAATTGTAAATGGGATCGACGCCTTAATTTCTCTTTCTTCTGTCTCATTGTTGGTGTATAGAAATGGAACTGATTTCTGTGCATTGATTTTATATTCTGCCACTTTGATGAATTCCTGTATGAGTTCTAGCAATTTTGGGGTGGAGTCTTTTGGTCTTTCCACATAGAGTATCATGTCATTTGCAAAGAGGGGGAGAGTCTGACTTCTTCTTTGCTGATTTGGATGCCTTTTATTTCTTTTTTGTTGTTGTTGAATTGCTGAGGCTGGGACATCTAGTACTATGTTGAACAACACTGGTGATATTGGACATCCCTGCCGTGTTCTTGAACTTAGGGGCAAAGTTCTCAGTTTTATCCATTGAGAATGATATGCACTATGGGCTTTTCATAGATGGCTTTTATGATGTCAAGTTATGTTCCCTCTATCTCTACACTGTGAAGTTTTAATCAAGAAAGGATCTGTACTTTGTCAAATGCTTTTCCTGCATCTATTGAGAGGATCATGTTTTTCTTGTCCTTTTTTTCTTTTTTTTTTTTAAAGATTTTATTTATTTGTCAGAGAAAGAGGTGGGGGGAAATCACAAGCAGGGAGAGCAGCAGGCAAAGGAAGAAGCAGTCTTCCCTCTGAGCAAGGACCCTAGTGTGGAACTCGATCCCAGGACCCTGGGATCATGACACGAGCTGAAGGCAGACACCTCACTGGCTGAGCCATCCAGGCATCCCATCCTTTCTGTTATTTATGTAGTGTTATCACATTGATTGATTTGTGGATGTTGAACCACGCTTGCAGGAATAAATCTAACTTTGTCTTGGTGAATAATCCTTTTAATGTACTGTTGGACCCTATTGGCTAGTATTTTGGTGAGAATTGTTGCACCCATGTTCATCAAGGATTTTGGTCTGTAATTCTTTTTGATGGGGCCTTTGTCTGGTTTGGGGATCTAAGTAATGCTGGCCTTACAGAAAGAGTTTGGAAGTTTTCCTTCCATTTCTATTTTTTGAAACAGCTTCAGAAGAGAAGGAATTTATTTTTCTTGAAATGTTTGGTAGAATTCCCCTGGGAAGCCATCTAGCCCTGGACTCTTGTTTGTTGGGAGATTTTTTTATTACTGCTCCAATCTCCTTGCTGGTTATGGGTCTGTTCAGGTTTTCTATTTCTTCCTGTTTCAGTTTTGGTAGTTTATACATCTCTAGGAAGGCATCCATGTCGTCCAGATTGCCTAATTCATTGGTATATAGTTGCTTATAATATGATCTTAGTATTGTTTGTATTTCTCCGGTGTTGGTTGTAAAATCTCCTCTTTCATTCATGATTTTATTTGGGTCCTTTCTCTTTTCTTTTTGATAAGTCTGGCTAGGGTTTTATCAATCTTTTAATTCTTTCAAAGATCCAGCTCCTAGCTTTGTTGATCTGTTCAACTGTTCTTTTGGCTTCTATTTCAATGATTTGTGATCTAATGTTTATTATTTCTCTTCTTCTGTTGGGTTTGGCTTTATTTGCTGTTCTTTCTCTAACTCCTTTAGGTGTAAGGTTAGGTTGTGTATCTGAGACAAATTGTTATGCTCTAATGATTATTTTAATAATATAGTTTGTTAGACTACTGAGTTATAATTTTTTGGCACATGTAAATTATTTTTCTAATGTCAGTTATATATGTTTTTTCCTAAAATTGAAAAGAATTTTATCTCTGCCACTAGTGAACTTTAAGTCCGAATACACAATAAGCTAATTTATGTTAAACAGGCAGTAACAAATAACCCATTTTAATGTAAATCACATTTGGTCATGGAAGATGCTGATCCATAATGGCATTAATTTTCAGTTGTTATAATGACGTTTCTAGTGGAACTGAGCACTAGAATTTTAGATAGATTTAATTTTAGGATTCATAAGTACTGGAATAAAATCACACCTTTTCATAATTTGCAGTGGGGAGTGAAATTTTTATATCACATTTACAAGAAGCAAATTGATGTATTAAATAATAGCTATGACTTTGCCCTCTATTATTATATAGCTCAAATCACATTAATGTTCTGAACATGCTTAAACTTGGGAAGTGTTTGCTATTTTGACAGTTACTTATCTTGTAGAAGGAAAAAGGCTATAATATGAGTTGCTATCCAGAATTACTCTTCTAAATTAAGTTTATATAAACTATGTATAGTATATTCATATATTATAAATATTTATGTGTTTATGTTATTTTATAATATTTTTGTATGAGATTTCCTTTTGTAAGATAAGTTTCTATTTCAGAGTTTTGAAGAGGTAGTTCAGAGACAATAAACTGGTATTTTTCTCCCTCACATAGCAGTCTTATTTGTTTGAATTCTGAGTATTGATGAAAAAGATTAAAAATTTTTCATTTCTGATTTACATTTCATTTATGAAATTTTGTGTTATTATTTAAAATTTTATGACAAATGTTCTTTTTGCTATTCTTTTTATAAAATTTTTTCATGTTTTGGTGTCAAGTGTGATTATTTTCTTTGTCATTTAATCAATTCCTATCTAAAGCAGATCTTACCTTCCTATAAGGATTCCAAGATGCTACTGAAAATCACGTTGTCATGTGACTTTCAGCACAACTTTTTATAGGTCAGAGAATGAAAATTGATAGGAAAAAAAAAACAGATAATTTGATTCCACCAACATATAGTTGTTTTCACTTGATTGTTTTGTTATGATTTGTTGAATATCTTTTTTCTGGGACTTAATTCTTTCAAGTAGTAAAATTTGAGTATGAGAAACTACGGGTTTATTCTGACTTCATATAATGTTAGGGTGGGACACACTGCGTTAGAAGTGGTAACATTATACTAAGGCAAAATTTAATGAGAACAGAGTTATGCCACTGTTTGTTGCCAACATCTCCTTAGACTGCTCAGGGTTGAAGAATGTTTGGTCAGTACCTATCACTGACCATGCTCTGTTGGCTCTATTCACTCCCAATCTCATTTCCTGTTAAGTATAATATATGAATTATAGCATATACATACTACAATATATAATATATACATATTTCCTTCTTACCTGAGTGCTTTATTTATTAGATTTTTGCCAAAGCTATCAGTTGTCAAGTATTTTCCTTTTTTCTTTAATTGAAGTATAATTGACATACAATGTTATATTAGTTTCAGGTGTACAACATAATGATTTGACAATTCTATACATTAAGCTATGTTCCCACAGTAAGTGTAATTGCAGTTTGCTACCATATATTATTACAATGCTATTGTCTATATTCCCCATGCTATAGTTTTCATCCCATGACTTTTTTATTTTGTGACTGGAAGTTTGTACCTATTTATCTCCTTCACCTATTTTGCACAGTCCCCCAAACCCTCCCTTCTGGCAGCCACCAGTTTGTTCTCTGTATTTATTATTTTATTTGGTTTTTTTGTTTGTATGTTTTGTTTCTTAGATTCCATATATAAATGAAACCTTATAGGATTTATCTTTCTCTGTCTGATTTATTTTACTTAGCATACCTTCTAGGCCCATCTATGTCACAAATGGCAAGATCTTTTTTTATGGCTGAGTAATATTACATTACACATAAACCACAGTTTTGTTATCTATTTCATGTATTAGTGGACATTTAGGTTGCTTCCATATATTGGTTATTGTAAACAATGCTGCAGTAGTAAACATACGAGTGCATATGTTTTCAAATTAGTGTTTTCATTTTATTTGAGTAAATATCCAGTAGTGGAATTACTGGATTATATGGTATGGTGGTTCTATTTTTAATTTTTTGAGGCATCTCCATACTGTTTTCCACAGTTGGCTGCACCAACAGTGCACAAGGGTTCCCTTTTCTCCATATCTTCACTAATGCTTGTTATTTTTTGTCTTTTTTATATTAGCCATTTGGACAAGTACAAGGTGATATCTCATTATGGTTTTGATGTACATTTCCCTAATTCTTAGTGATGTTGAGGATCTTTTCATGCATCTGTTGGCCATCTGTATGTCTTCTTTAGAATAATGTCTGTTCAGGCCTTCTGCACATTTTTAATCAGATTATTTATGTCTTGGTTTGGTTTGGTTTGGTTTGGTGTTGAGTTGTACAAGTTCTTTATATATTAGTTATCAATATTTTCTGAACACCTATTATAGAGTCAGCAAAATGTTCAGTGCTCTTGTATTTCTCCCAATATGACCGAAACTCAATTTTCTCCACTAATACATGGGTGCAAATAACAGAGCCTCCCAAGTTATTTACAGAAATTATTGATGTGATGAAGCTTTTTAGAATGGTTGAATTTGATCATCCTGCCTCATTCTACCATTAAATATATTCTTGGGTTGAAAGTTCAAATTCCCAAGTATAAGCTAATAGGATCCCTGAAAACTAAAATATCTATGGCGGCGGCAGTGAAAGAAAAAGAAAAGATCCTTTTTGAGAAGGGCTCCTTAGTTGTCACTATTCATATTTTTTTTTTCTGTCTGGGTCTGGCTATTTAGATTAATGATGGATTTAAAAACATATTTGAAAGTCTAAATCCAGGGAGAAGACCAGTTTGAGGGAGTTCAAAAGAAGACTAATGACTCAGCATAAATGGCCCCATCTATCTTTGCTGACACTGGAGTGAAATTACTGAAATCAACAGAGCAAGCAGGAAAATCCTCAAACAATTTAGCCTTTGTGATTCAGGAGGGGATGCTAATTGTACCTACCGTATGAGAGACTTAGAAACGGCATTAAATTTACCTAATTTTCTGATCTCAGGATAGCAGTTCTGGCTGTCATTAGTAGGACTGGAAAATATAAAGGCTTTCTCTGTGTTTTCAAACATTTTAAACCTAGAAGGAACTGCTATTTTTGCCATCTGTCTGGGCTCCTCTGTGTATTTCCCTTAGCTGATTATGAAACTGGAGGTGGAGGAGGTGAGTGGGGACACAAAGCGCTTCAGAGTTTTGTCTGGAGCTCTGGAAGTTGTCACTGCACAGAAGGAGGATCACAGGACTTTTGGATGAAAGGCTGATCATGACAAGATGATTCTGACAAGATGTTTCTATTAGAAGGTAGACTGTAGTACCGACTAAGATGAATCGTGGCAGAGTGTGAAAATACTACAGTAGACATAATTCATGCACCACTGTCTCCCCCACTTTCTCTACATCTTGCAAAGCTGAATGGGCCAGGACATGGCATCCAGTCTGAGTTTTTGCTATTTCAAACTAGGTGACCTTCCACAAGAGGTTTTTACACCACTAAACCTCAGTGTCTTTATCTATAAAAGTCAAATTGCATAGAGAGGAGATTCTTCTAACTCTAAATGTTGTCATATGCACTCTATTTGTGTATTAATCTATAATTTTAGCAGCTTTAAATATCATTGCACTAACAGTATAACTATTATTTAATTATGTAAGTTTGAGAGATTCAAAAAACAGGAAAGAATCACTTTTAAACGTGCCCCTGGTTGTGCTAGCGTCATACATGTCCAACCCTGAACACATTTCATGATTATGATTTGTCATCATAAATGTTTCGAGTTGTCCTTGAATACATGCTAGGCGTGTTTTGCCAAAACGAAAAACTCACAGTAAGAAAACCAAAGCTAGGAAAGTAAAGGGGATTAAATTTATCTTTGTGAGTTAAGAATCTTCCTAAATGAAATTAGATTCTTATTGTTTTCTTATAGAATGTGATTTATACAATTCATTAAATATATGACAGTTTTATGACCAGCTATCAAAAATAATTACATTCAAATAAAAATATTTCATGTGTTGTCTGCCTAGACAGAAGTAAAATCTAAGATTTCTCAGTTCAGGAAAGAAGTAATTTTAGAATCCAAATTAAGTGTTGAATATTAGTTAAGAATGAGAGATTATTCAGTTAATCTTTGTTATGCTAGTAAAAGCAGTTAGATTTCATATTGCTTAAATTACAATTTTAGGTCTTGCATTACCATATGAATTAAATTATCTTTTTTTCCCTTTTTCTTTCTGTCACTCATACTCTGTCTAGCTAATAATATTATAAAATGTTCTAAAGGAATCAGATACAATTTGTTATGTCTAGACTGCCAGGTAACTTAACTGTCATTTAGATATTCACAGAACAATTTGGAGCTTGCATTTTGACAAGTTGTTAGACTCCCTTGATAAAACTAAAACTTCAATTAAAAGACTGAATATAAAAATCCAGGCTAGGAAAAAAAATAAACACAAAAACAAAAACAAACAAATAAAAAAAACCCACAAGCCTTTCTATCCCTAGGAAGACAGGAAGCAAGATCTTCTAGTACATTTATACTTTATTTATGAGAAACTGTAAGAAAGAAAAGTAAGTACAATTGATTCTTACCCAACATATTTGAAACTAATATTTTGAAGACTGAAAAAAAAATGTGCAGAACTCATTAAGAGTAATGATACAACCTAAGATTTATATGGGGAAATAAGTAATATGTCTTTTATTTAAATATGTTTACAATTAGTACCCACAGCGCACATTTAATAGTATGCTTTCATAATGTTTTCTTAGAAATTTTAATCACTAGTGTCATTCATATCTCATTGCAACAATCCACTATGTTTTTCAGATTTTTCAGTCAAAACTCAGTAGTGTAATATACAGCTTTGAGACTTAGCAAACAAACATCCTACAGAATCAGGAGTGGGAAATACTTCCCTCCTTCTCATGGTCTGTAGCGCTAGCACCTCTCTGGGCTGCTCCTGGGTTTGAAACCTCGCTCTACCACTTGCTGCTTCAGTGAACTTTGGTGAAGTTCTATATTTTTGTGCTCAAAAAATGGAAGTGTTGCTAGCATAGTGATACTGTGTGAGTGGTGCCCCCGTGTTGGGCAGTGCACTCCGGCGGGTAGTACCAGCTTCACTGAATCATTATAAGGTGTTGACAAGATGAAATTTGTAAAAGTACATGGAATAGTGTTTATTTGAGGGTCAGTTCATGTTAAAAATTATGTCATTAGCATGGAGAAGTTTGGACCCAGGAAATAGCACACGGCACCGTTGGGGATGGGGTAAAAATGACTTCAAGAGGCAGCCTGATCGGCAACCTTGAACAGAGAAAGGACTTAGAAATGTGACGTGTCTCTTGGATCTCTCAGAAATGTTCTGGTGAGGAAAGAAAAAGATTTTCCTTGAGGAGACCAAGGTATTCTGTAGGTGTTAAGTGTAGGCAAACCAGAGATTTTGGCATCTTGCAGTAAATATTAAGATTATTCAGGTTGGGAAAACATGGCGAAGAGCATATATTGTCTCACTCTACACCCATTTCAAGTCCCATCTGTCTGGAGGCTGAAGAGCCAACCTGCCTTTTACAGGCTCCCTTGCAGCATATGAGCCTTCCTCCTCCAGTCAGACACTGTCCTGCGGTGCGGCTGGGCATTATTTCTGTCTGTGGGCTCCTCACTGGTTCTCTGGACCTTTTAGAGAACCGTAGCCACACCTAACAACTGCTTATGAATCCCTTTGTCACTACGCCGCCTGGAACGCTGATAATGAAGTCTGGTGAAATTTGTTCTCTCTCTCTCTCTCTTCTGTATAGGTATAGATACGGCTGTGTTGACCATTTAAAATTAAGATACTTGTGTGATAAAAATAATCTTCAACCAAAATTAACACCTGATTCTATTAGGGTGTCAGTTAATTGAATTTTGTATTAATATTTACTGCATGTGGCTATGTTTTTAATTAAATTAAAAAGCAAAATTCTGCCCCCAAACAGGCAATGTGATATGTTGAGAAAAACAATTTCAGTTGCTGAATGTTTGGAACATGTTTTTGTTTCTGCTTTAAATAGTTATATTATGAAATGAATGTTTCTAATCCAAATTATACAGATTCTTTAAATGATTATTTTGATTTGTTAATTAATGTATCTTGAAATAAAAATAATTCATTTTTAAGATATAGTTTTCTTTGTCTTCCAATTTTTCTTTCTCTCATTGCTTCTCTAATATGTTCTCAAACTGTCCCCCCATCCTAAACCTCATTCTTATTCCACCATTACTACATTCTGCTTTGGTTATCTCTACATCTATGCAAATCTTATTTTCTGCTTTAGTCCATTAATATTCATCCAATGTTTCATTTGTGCCTTTTAATCAGTTCCTTCTAAAATTATATTAATGTTATATTTTTTGAGCACTGGGTGAAGTATGGAAATATTGAATCACTACATTGTACATATGAAACTAATATAACACTGTGTGTTAACTAACTGGAATTAAAATAAAAACTTAAAAGGCCAAAAAAGTTCTATTTTATAAAAACTAGTTTTTTATATTAATTTTAAAAACTATCCATTAAGTAATGCAATAATAATAGTAACTAACATTTATTACATGGTTATTATTTGTCAGATACTATGCCAATAAATTTGTGTGTGTAATCTACTTTAGCCCTCACAGCCTTATACAAAAAGTTCCTATTCTACACATGTGAAAACTGAGCCTTAGAAAGTTTAAGGACATTAACCATGGCCACCAACTAGTAAATGGTAGAACAGGTATGTGAACCTGGGCAGTGTGCTTTAGAAATTTTATCTTATACTGTTTCATTTTTATAATAATAATAATAATATAGATAGATAATCTTTGCTAGGATTTTAAATTATACTAAGTATATCACTTTGGGATAATAACATAATAATGACTAACTCTTTTCTGATTTTTAAGTTGTATTTAATAAAGAGGTTAAACTGTAGAGAGTGTAAAATAAAATTTTGTTGGGGCGCCTGAGTGGCTCAGTTCATTAAGCGGCCGACTCTTGGTTTCGGCTCAAGTCATGATCTCAGGGTCATGGGATCGAGCCCTATGTTGGGCTCTGTGCTCTGAATGGAGTCTGCTTTATATTCTCACTCCCCATCCCTCTCCCTCCAGCTCATGCTCTCTCTTTCTATCTCTCAAATAAATAAAATCTTAAGATTTTGTTTTTTGTTTCCACTACAGTTTGGTCAAATTGTACCAATAAATTATGAATAGCACATTTAGGGTCTAATATATTTGAAATAATTTAACTAGATTATCGGGTGCCTGGGTGGCTCAGATGGTTAAGCGTCTGCCTTCGGCTCAGGTCATGATCCCAGGGTCCTGGGATCGAGTCCCACATCGGGCTCCCAGCTCAGCAGGGAGCCTGCTTCTCCCTCTGACCCTCTCCCCTCTCATGCTGTTTCTCTCTCGCTCACTCGCTCTCTAAAAAAATAAATTAAATAAAATCAAAAAAAAAAAAATTTAACTAGATTATCAATTATAATTTTTTAAGTAGGGTCAAAGTAGACATACTCTTTCTATAATTTCTGTTCATTCTTACTACTTGGTAGAAATCATATTTCCTAAGTTTCTTTGTGCCTCCTAGCTCTCCCTATTGGCTGTCTAGTGGTCTGAATAAAGTGCTTATAACCTCCCAGCCAATGAAAAGGCCTTAAAAACTTTATCAGTTAGATTTGTTCCATAGGCTCTCCTTTGAATTCCAAAGAATTTTAGTTCTGCAACCCAGAGTTTTCTATAATGAAAAAGCTATTAAAGTGCTAGGAGCACAATTCATGATGTGATCCTCCCTCTTAGAGTCCTCTCAGTTGCTAGTCCTCCTTCCACAATACCATCTATTCATTTCTTCAGTCAATATTTATTGAGGACTTACCATATTCCACTAATATTCTAGAATCTAGACACAGGAGCTATCACCTAAACAAGGTAAACATTTTCCCTACTTTCATTTAACTTAAATTCTATTTAGGGGTGTAGTAGAAATGAAAGAAAATGGACAAGCAAGCAAATAGACAAGAAAGCCTGTCAGGTTGTGGTAAATGCTGTGTAGGTAACTGAAATGGAGTGATGTGATCGGAATGCTTGGTTGACTCTCTTGAATAGTCAAGAAAGACCTCTCTGAGAGAGTGACATTGAAGTTGAGATAATAAGCTGACTATCAAGAAAGAGCCAGCCAAGCTCAGAGGAAGAACAGTACCTATAGAAGAGCAAAACGCAAAGACCAGAAGGAAGGTACTTACTTGGTGTGTTTGAGACTCTTAAAGAAATTTTCCTTGAATGTAGTGGGTAAGGAGGAAGTGTCACAGTGTCAAGGACATTAGCAAGGATTGAGATCAAGTAGGATGTTTAAGCCAGAAAGAACAGTTTGAGTTTTACACTCAGTGAAATGGGAAGAAGTTGAAATGAATCTGATTTGTATTCAAAAACATTCTCTCTGTTTAGTGAACAAGAGTGGTAAAAGAATAACTAGTTAGGAAAAGTACTGCAGTGGTCAAGCAATGTATATGGTGATGAGATGGAGTAAGAGACCGGGAGAAAGGGAAGTTCATGGCTTTTGAGTAAGTTTTGAGAACAGAATCTGCAGGGCTAATTATTACACATGATGTAGGTAGTGAAGAAGACTGAAAAACAAAAATAACTCATGGATTCTCAGGGTAACGCAAGTAATTGCTGTCAGTAGGGCTGTACTCATAAAGTTTAGTTGTAGGTGACTTACAGACATTTACATGGACATGTCAAGAAGAGAGTTGCTATATGAGTTTAAAGATCTGGGGAGAAGTCAGTTCCTTGGTTCAGGTCAAGGAACATGTATTAGATGCCATTTTCCTATTGCTTATTTTACATAACATCTCCTGCCACTTTTTCTTTTTTGTTTATGTAAATATTGCCCTAAATCTGTTTCTAGGTCATTAAAAATCTGTACTGATCTTAGAAACAGTTTTAGCAACTGTGTATTTGCTGAACTCATTTTTTTATGGTACATTTGAGAAAGTTTATAATAAAGGGAATGTAAATAATAAACTAAAGCAAATAGTAATAATGATGCATAGCTCATATTTATTGAGCACTTAGTATGTGTCAGGCATTGCTACATGTGCTTTGAGAGGTCTGTTATCAAAAATAATAATCACAACAGCCCTAAAAAGTAAACTCTAATAAAAATAGGAAATCAAGACCATGAAGGAAGGAGCAAATGTTCCAGCCAAGAGTATTAATAGTATCACTGTCATTGAACTCCATGTGAAACTAAGTGTCCTATATTTAGCATAATTCTTGTGGTTGCAAAGGAGAAAACATACTAGTTCTGCATGGGAGGCATTTTCCTAGTACTATACAATAGTTTTCCCACATGGAGTATTACTTAGGGAGTATTGTGTTGCCATATTTCATTGATTTTAGCACGCATATTTTTAACATTTCCACATCTCTGAAACTGAGGTGAATATTACAATTATGAAAAACCAAGCAGCAGTTGTGACACAGCTGTCATTTTTTATGGGCTTCAAAACTTGCAGACTGTGTATTTGGAAGAAAGCCCTGGGGACAATGGTGAAGCTTTCGGTTAAGAAATGCTGATTCATTGGGACACCTGGGAGGCTCAGTCGGTTAAGCGTCTGCCTTCAGCTCAGGTCATAATCCCAGGGTCCTGGGATGGAGCCCCACATCAGGCTCCTTGCTCAGCAGGGAGTCTGCTTCCCCCTCTGCCTGCTACTCCCCCCGGCTTGTGCTCTCTCTCTCTCTCTGACAAATAAATAAAATCTTAAAAAAAAGAAAGAAAGAAAGAAAGAGAGAGAGAGAGAGAGAGAGAAAGAAAGAAAGAAAGAAAGAAAGAAAGAAAGAAAGAAAGAAAGA
>NW_023270807.1:24161957-24225634 GCF_011800145.1 Mirounga leonina | reverse complement strand
AAAGAAAGAAAGAAAGAAAGAAAGAAAGAAAGAAAGAAAGAAAGAAATGCTGATTCATCCAATATTCCTGATGGCGCAAAGATCGTATTGTGTGCTGTGACAGACTGCATTGATGATCCTAGTTCTTCACCCTTCTCTATATTCATTTCTTTACAATGTAACTTTATAGTGCTATCCATGATTCCATGATGGGGGTGTGCTGGCCTGCTTCATACTTTGGCACTGGACCCTTGTTTTGACCAGTGGAGAATTTGTTTACATGATGTAAACAGAGGCTTGAAAAGGAGTTTGTTCTCTTGTATATGTGTCATCAACATAAGAACTTTCATAGGGTGGCCTGCTGGAAGATGGGACATGTGGCTAAAACCAACCTCTACCAGCCAATAGCCAGCTAACCCCCAGGCATCTATGTAAATTTAACCAATATCAGAAAACCCAACACCCAGCCAACTTCAGATATGTGAGCCGAATAAATATTTATTGCTTTATGCCATTAAGTTTTAGGCAGTTTGTTACTCAGCAAAAACTAACTGATACTTATAGAGGAAAACAGACATCAATGATTTTGAGTGGAAAAATGACTGAAAATTCATGCTCTGAGTGTGAAAAAGTTTTAAGAATAACTGAACTCGTTTATTTTGCTAATATTTTAATTTTTTGCATTTGCACAATATATGATTTTTAAAAATCTATAAATAAGTCTTTTTTTTAAGATTTTATTTATTTGACCAAGAAAGAGACAGTGAGAGAAGGAACACAAGCAGTGGGGAGTGGGAGAGGAAGCAGGCTTCCCGCTGAGCAGGGAGCCCAATGTGGGGCTCGATCCCAGGACCCTGGGACCATGACCTGAGCCGAAAGCAGATGCTTAATGACTGAGCCACCCAGGCGCCCCAAAAATCTATAAATAAGTCATAAAGAGTTCTGTCAATAATATAAAATAAAAATTATGAGGGAAAAGCAATACATATATATATATTTTTTAGAAAGCAATATTTTAAAGTTAAATTCAGCATTTTTTTCTTTTTTCTGTGGTGCATTAAATATAGGTGGGTCTTACCATTGATAGTACTCTTCTATTACATGTAAGTACATGATTGTATCATTTCCTTGTGTATTTCTTACACTGAAAAAGCAAGGACTACCTCATATATATCATTGGATTAATTAGACTTAGCCTCATGACTTGCACATAATTAAGTCAAAAAATATTGTCTTTCTATACAGCAAAATCATTAATTATTAATTAATTAGCATGCTTTCCTCACTATCACTGTCTCTTTTAACATGATTGAATAGACTTCACTGTTAAAGTAAAAAAGTTCTTGATTATTTGATCAACTTAATATAGCAGGATATATGAGGAATGGCAAGAATTTTTGAGGTTGGCTGAGAAATTCATTTTAATTTTTTAAGACATTATTTATTAGATATTCAGTTTTAATATGAAGAGAAATAAGTTTACTTTGCATCTCTAGAAATCATTAGTTAAAATGCAGTCTATCATGAAATGTTGGTTATTGGTTGAATGTCACTAAGCTGCATAATTGTTTACTTTGTGTTTTTATTTTCATGTGCGTTGTTATTGCTTTATAATGTTGATTCTAATATAGTGTTCATGTTTATAAATAGTATCATTTGATTTTTCATGACAGTTTTGTCAGTATTACAGGAAGAATTATGGAACCCATTTCTACCTGATTCATTCTGCATTCTAGGTGCTCCTTGAGCTCGGCATTTGTGATTCTAAACAGATGGCAGAATCTTGTTAAGTTCAATTTTAATAATTTCCTTCACACTAGCCTGGTTGTACATTTTTAAGGGGAAGCATAAATTATCAAAATGTTACTGTCCTTATATGCCTGCTCATTACTTAATAATGAGCTCTTGATTAGAAAGTGAGCTCACAAAATGAATGAGCTTCACAAAGTGAAGACCTCTGTGGGTTAAAAAAAAAAAATACAGCACTTAAAAGTGATAATCTGTACTAACAGAGACAGATGTGTTTGTTTTTGGAAAACTGGAGATGGTATGTAGACCTTAATTTTCTTTGTTGGTAGATTTTTGTTCATGAGTTTTAAAAAGTGAATTTTATAAAAGCAAACATTTTGGACATGCACTGTGTAATTAACAGTTTAACAGATTCATTTACTAATACGTCAGTGAAAACTAGTAAAAAAAAAAATTGGTCATCTTTGTCCTTTGTCACATTTTCCTGTGTTTTGTTGATCTACACTTAGCAATCGAATTTTAAGTATACATTTTTGTTGTAATTTTTTTCATAAAACATTTCACTTATATAAGCCCAAGAATCAGCTATACTAGAAATGTTGTTTTAACTTTAAAGAAAGATTTTGATTACTTTATAAGTAGATCTCTTAGAAGAGGTCCAGGGAATTGCTATATTTTATATAAAGTTCACTACACAGAAGATTAAAAACCTTTACTTTCCTATTATGTGAGGTCATGACTTTTATTTTAATACAGTGATTGGTACAATTTATCTAAACTACTTTTGAGAAAAAATTATGTAAAGGCAGAAGTGTCCAAAATGACAGGTTTGCAAGTGAGAATTTATGAATTGATGCCTCTTGATCTTCGTGCCCTCCTACTCTGTGCCATTCTATACTTTAACACTCTCAAACCTCTACAGTTTCTAATGTCTCCATTAAGCCTTGTCCAACATAGTACCTGTTCTGATTTTTACCTTCTATAGGTTTTTGCTCACTTATAGACATTGTCACATAGTTTCCGTGTTACAATTTTATTTTGTCATTCAATTATTCTTTGTGATTTTTAAAGTAAAGCTATAAACTTCTAGATGACAAGTTATACTTTAAATGTGTGCAATTCACCCAAAACAAAAAGCTGTATTTAATCTGTGGAAGAAGAGAGAGATATCCCCTTCTACAGGCTCAGCATCATAGGGCAGGTAGCTGCTAGTCAGAGAATGTTGACTCTGACATTTTATTCAGAGGCCTACTATCTTTATCTGTTTTCCCAGGTTGAGAGTAATTATGATGACAACAGCAATGATTGCACTTAGGTAATTGTGTAGGCCACATTCTTTACACCTTACAAGAAGGCTCTGAAGTAGGAATCCTCACCCTATTGTGCAGAAGAATTTGAGGATCGTGAAACATTAAACAACTTGTCAAATGTCAGGTTGTAACTACCAGATGGCAGATCTGGGACTTAAAATCAGATGTGTTTCACTCAGCAGAGCTTGTGTTCTTAATAAGCTATCGTGCCATCAGAAGAGCCCTCTATCCAAAAATCGCTGGTTATTACTTTAAACTGGGAAATCTAAAATTTTAAGTGAAGTTTCTCTGATGCACTATTATCCTATAGAAACTTTATGCTTTTGTTTTTATTACTCATTAATGTGGTTTTCAGTATTGCTTTTCATGTAGTCTGAAACTGAATTTGAGGGAAAATGAAAGTTTTTAGCAAAACACTCCCTCAAATGTAGGCTAATTTTTTATCAGTTTTGGCTTTAGAGGGTTAACATTTGATGATAATCATCCCCTAAATCAGATACTGTACACTACCTAGATAAGGAATTCTTCTCTGTATTGATTATAGTTAAAATTTATAGACTTGTAATAAAGATAATGATAACCATATAGTTAACTATTGAACACTGTGGTCAATTCTATACACATTCCTTTAATTTCTCACAATAATTCCAATAAAGTAGTTACTATCTTCATTTTCAAAAAGGAAATTAGCCTCAAATACATAAGGCAAGTTATAGTCACATAACTAGGAAAAGACAAATCTTTTGTTTGATAATTTTAGGCTTAAAAATAATTCCTCTTAGGGGGAAAAAACCTGAAGCATATGATACTTTTTATTATACATTGCTGAGACAGGTTATATCCAGCTAAAAATCTTTACTTATTTGCTTTTGGTGACCCTGAATGAAAGCGATATTTTGTCCTAAATGAGAACTTTCACGACGAAGCAAATAGTAAAATTGTGTAATATTTCAATCAAAACGTGTTACTTTTTCAACTTTTTTATTTGAGGATTTCCATATCTATATATGGTCAATGCTTGGCATTTTTTAACATAGAAAATGAGGAATTCATTCCTGTCTGGTATTTTCTTTACTTTTGCAGATTTCCTCTACTGAATTTTGTCATTAAAGAATGGAGCTAATACAACATGTATATTCTAATTATATTGTTTCTCTAATGTCAAAAATGCCTTTAAAACTATGACAAATGTATGACAACATAAAATGGCAGTGTTCTGTTTTTTTGTTTTTTAAACATATGATTGAAGGTTTGACTTAAAGAAAAGCTTTGTCCTCTGTGCATCCCCTTTTCAGTTACAAACTTACTTGGAGTGAATTTTAGTTGCTATACCTTAAAGAGTGAAAAATGTGGTGTGAGTTTGTTCCTTGTTAACATAGCTCTATGTTTTAATGGTTTTATTCAGAATGTTCATTACACTCTATGTTTCACTTTCTATTTTTGATAGGTAATAATTAATTCAACAAATTAAAATTGCATGAGAATACAAGCATGAATAAATGTGGTCTGTGGCATCAATTATCATACATTTGATGAGTTAAGCAGAGAAGTTAATTCACACATAAATTTTAAAAAACGGGTAAAGCATGCACATGACAAAGAAAAAAAAACAAATTTAAAAAACCCCACAAAAATGTAAAAGAGCTTTAAACAACCAAACAATTTTTCTCTGGCATGTTGAAGAACGGTGACAGAATAGAGTGGTCAAGAAGACTGCCCCACAGATATAATTATAAAATATGGACAAAATAATAAAAAAGAAACGATTTAAAGGCACTGGAAGCTTTGTAAAAATAAGGAGAAGCTGGAAGATAGTTAATTCTCAAAATTTGCAACTATAAAGGAAAAGAATTGTGAGTTTGTAGCTTTCTTATTGAGGCTTCCCAGCTCCCATGGCTAAAGGAAATGGCAGCAGAAAACTAGTCTACCGTATCAAGGAAGCAACCTCTATTTTGTCATATTTATATGTAAGTTTTATTGTGGTTAATATTGCCTGTCATAACTTTTTCCATTTCTTTTTCTTTCAATGTTATCATATCCTTGTGTTTTGGTTGGGTTTCTGGTAGGTGTCATGTTAGGGTAGCCAGTGACTTGGGTGGAAAAGAATTGCACAAAGAATAGAACTAGCAGGGCAGAGTTTATTCACTCTGGGGTGGGGGGGCGGGCAGGCATCAAGAGAGATGTTGATTAAGCTGGGCCTTTTAAGGGGTTTTGAAGGATGTGAGAGGGTTGCCCCTGCGTGCATGGGGAGTGGTGAGGGGAGGGGTCTCCTCTGGCAGGTTTTTTGAGGGGCTCTGTCTGGGGCTTGTCAGGGATGTGGGTTGTGGTCAGGCTAGAGAAGAATATGTTTTGTAGTTGGGGTCTACTTTTTGAGAACGTAGGGCACCGTGACCTAGAAAAACTAAGAGTTAGGGCCAAGCACAGACACCTGTGAGTTTTATCTGTAAGCTTGGTGGGGGAGGGGGCTTTGAATAGATTCCTTTCATATCACAAAGCTGGATTATTTTTTTAACTCAATCTGACAACTTCTGCCATGTAATATAAGATTTTATATTATGATATTTATTATATATTTAGACCTTTCTAGCATCATTCTTAGTTATCTTGATTTGTTTTGCTTTACTCCATTTCTTTTTTTGTTTTCTTTCGAATTTCAATTAGAATTTTTTATTCAGTTTTTCCAAAATGTGTTTGAAAATTATATGCCCCAAATCAAACTTTGTTAACTTTGAAATATTTATTATGCCCATTTACAGGATAAAGTTAATATTTTAACTCCACCCATAAGCATAGAAGGAATTAGGAACACTTCAATATTGCCTCCTGAATCTATATTTTATGGGTTCCAGTATTTTAGTTCTGTGTGTGTGTGTGTGTGTGCGCGCGCACCACGCGTGCTGTATTCTAAGCCATCTTTTAGGCATTATTATTGTTGCTGTTGTTATTTTTATATAGTCTGTGTCTGATTAGATTTGCCAGTATGCTTGCTTATTTCACTGCTCATTTTTCTTTGCACTTCTGGCCTTTGTTTTAAGATCATTTCCTCCTTGAAGTATATTTTTAGCAATTTCTTTGGAAAAATTATTGAACACTTAGTTTTCAGTAAACTGAAAATGTTTATCTTGCATTTCTTCGTGCAAGGTAATTTTTTGCAGATATAATTTTGGATTGACAGTTTTCCACCTCAGAATCTCAGAGTCGTCATTGTGCACCTTTCTGGCTTCCCATGTTACCTTGAGGAAGTCTGTGTGAGTCTCACTGTCGTTTGTATAGACGTGGTAACCTTTTATTCGGCTTTGGCTCCTTTTGCAGGTTCTTTTGATCCTTTTATCTCTTTCTCTCTTTTTTCTTTTTTTGCTCTTTTACAATTTCACCACTATATATCCAGGATAGACTTCTTTTATTTATCCCACATTTGATTCATTTTGATACCTGAATCATTTCCTGGAGATTCTCAACCTTTAGAATATTTCTTCTTCCTTACTCTGTTTTCTCCTTTGGACACTACAGTTGGACATAAGCTAGACTGTCTCCTTCTATATTTCTCTTAATCTTGTTTTCAAACTTTTCATCTCCTTGTATCTATGTGTTATATTTGGTGTAATTCCTCCAGTGTCTCATTATGTCTTAAGCTATGTCTCTTTTTTTTAATTGAGATATAATTACTGTACAGTATTATATTAGTTTCAGAGATACAACATAATGATACAATATTTGTATGTATTGCAAAATTATCACCACAATGAATCTAGTTAATCTAGTTTGTCACCATATATAGTTACAGAGTTCTTTTTTCCTGTGATGGAAACTAAGATCTACTTTCTTGCCAACTTTTAAATATGAAATACAGTATTATTAACTAGAGTTACCACACTGTACATTACATCCTAAAGGTTTACTTATGTTATAACTGGAAGTTTGTAGCTTTTGACGCCCTTCACCCATTTGGCTCAACCACTTCCCCAGTCTGTTCTCTGTTTGGCAACCACCAATCTGTTCTTTGTTTCTATGAGCTTGGTTTTGTAGTTGTTGTTTCTATTGTTTTAGATTCCACAAATGAGTGAGATCATATAGTATTTGTCTTTCTCTGTCTGACTTATTTCATTTGCCATAATGTCCTCAAGGTCCAACCATGTCATCATAAATGGCAAGATTTCATTCCTTTTTTTATGCTTGAAAAATATTCCATTATATACATGTACCACACTTTCTTTATCCATTCATCATTTGATGGGCACTTAGGTTGTTTCCATATCTTGGCTCCTGTAAATAAAGCTACAGTGAACATGGGGTGCATATATCTTTTCAAGTTAGTGTTTTCACTTTCTTCAGATCAAAATTCAGAAGTGAAATTACTGGATCATATGGTAGATCTGTTTTTAATTTTTTAAGGAGGCTCTATACTGTTTTCCATAGAGTCTGCACCAATTACATTCTCACCAATAGTGCATAAGGGTTCTTTTTTTTTCCACATCCTCACCAACACTTGTTATTTCTTGTCTTTTTGATAATAGTCTTTCTGAAGTTGTGAGGTGATTTCCATTTCCCTAATGATTAGTGATGTTGAGCATCTTTTCATGTATTGGTCATCTGTCTTCTTTGGCAAAAATATCTGTTTAGATCCTCTGCCCATTTTTCAATTGGATCATTTGGTTTTTGTTACTGAGTTGTATGAATACTTTATGTTTTTGGATATTAACCCATTGTTCTATATATGTTTTACAAATATTTTCTCTGATACAGTACATTGCCTTTTCATTTTGCTGATGGTTTGCTGTGCAGAAGCTTTTGAGTTTGATGTAGTTCAACTTGTTTATTTTTGCATGTGTTGCCTTTGCTTTTGGAGTCCTTCCAAAAATTTGTCATCGAAACCGATGTTAAGGAGCTTACTACTTGTTCCTTCTAGGAATTTTATGGTTTCAGGTCTTACATTTAAATCCTTAATCCATTCTGAGTTAGTTTTTGTGTATGGTGTAAAATAGTCTTCTAGTTTCCCTCTTTTGCATGTGGCTGTCGAGTTTTCCTAACATTATTTTTTGAAAACTATTCCTTCCACATTACATATATAGGCATACATCAGAGATATTGTCAGTTCAGTTCTAGACTACTGCAATAAGGCAAATATCACAGTAAAGTGACATGAATTTTTCAGTTCCCCAGTGCATATAGAAGTTATGTCTACACTATAGTGTAGTCGATAGTGTGCAATGCATTATGTCTAAAAAATAATGTACATATCTTATTTAAAAATACTTTATTGATAAAAAATGCCAGCCCTCACCTGAACTTTTGAAGAGTCATGTTTTTGCTGGTAGAGCATCTTGCGTTTATGTTCATGGCTACTGACCAATCAGGGTGGTGGCTGCTGAAGGTTGGAGTGGCAGTGGCAATTTCCTAAAATAAGACAATAATGAAGTTTGCCACATCGATCGACTCATCCTTTTATGAACAATCTCTCTGTAGCATGTGATGCTTTCTGACAGCATTTTGCCCACAGTAGAAGTTCCTTCAAAATTGGAGTCAATTCGCTCAAACTGTGCTGGTGCTTTACCAACTAAGTTTATGTGATATTCTAAATACTTTGTTGTTAACAATCTTCACAGCATCTTCCAGGAGTAGATTCCATCTCAAGAAACCACTTTCTTTGCTCATCTGTAAGAAGCAACTCCTCATCCATTCAGGTTTGATCAAGAGATTGCAGCAATTCAGTCCCATCTTCAGGCTCCACTTCTAAGTCTAGTTCTCTGGCTATTGTCACCACATCTGCAGTTACTTCCTTTCTCTTGAACACTTGGAGGCCACTTTAATTGGCCTTATTTCAACA
The DNA here is from genome assembly GCF_011800145.1 of Mirounga leonina. NCBI lineage: Eukaryota > Metazoa > Chordata > Mammalia > Carnivora > Phocidae > Mirounga > Mirounga leonina. The sequence goes on along the minus strand of NW_023270807.1, from coordinate 24,216,772 downwards.
TTGCTGTGTTTCAGAGAATAGGGAAGCCCAAGGAGAGGGAGAGAGCCTGGAGAATGGCTGGTCAGTGGAGCAGTCAGAACACATACAACATTTATTGATCAAGTTTGCCATCTTGATCTGGACATGGTTCATGGTGCCCCAAAACGATAACAATAGTAACACCAAAGATCACTGATCACAGATCACCATAAAAAATATAATCAAGGGCGCCTGGGTGGCTCAGTTGGTTAAGCGACTGCCTTCGGCTCAGGTCATGATCCTGGAGTCCTGGGATCGAGTCCCACATCGGGCTCCCTGCTCAGCAGGGAGTCTGCTTCTCCCTCTGATCCTCCCCCCTCTCATGCTCTCTCTATCTCAGTCTCTCTCTCAAATAAATAAATAAAATCTTAAAAAAAAAAAAAAAGAAAAGGCAAAACCCTATTTAAAAAAAATATATATATATAATCAAAATGTAACACAGAAACACAGAGTGAGCTAATGATGTTGGAAAAATGGCCCTGATAGACTTTCTGAATGCAGAGTTACCACAGACCTTCAATTTGTAAAAAACAGAGTATCTGTGAGGCATAATAAAACAAGGTTTTAAATCAATGTTCTCCATTATTGTATATATTGTCATAGTTACATGAAAAACTTTAATTTACATATAATTTTTTTTATAAAAAAGGTTAAGTCAGAGGAGAATAAGGCTAGTACCATGAATTTTGTATTATATAATCAATACTAATAAATATAAATGGTAGCTTAGTGAAACTTCCAGAATGCTCATTATTTTATTCCCTGACAAAATTATTCTCTCCAGGGTGGAATTTTAGGTGAAATTAGTATGTTATTCTTCAGATCATTAAAGTTAGTAGAGTTCTATCATCCAAATATTATTTAAAATGATAATATGATGGATAAGATTAGTCACTTAGTAAAACTATTGGGTAATTTCTGGGGCACCTGGGTGGCTCAGTTGGTTAAAGCAGCCGAATCTTGATTTTAGCTCAGGTCGTGATGTCAGGGTCATGAGATTGAGCCCCGTGTCTGTCTCTGCACTGGGTGTGGAGCCTGCTTAAGATTCTCTCTCTTCTTCTCCTTCTGCCCCTCCCCCCCCAAAAAAACTAGGGTAATTTCTTTTCAAATGTAATTTTGTTTTGTTGTTATTGTCTTTATATATTTTTTTAAAGATTTTATTTATTCATTTGAGAGAGAATGAGAGAGAGCACATGAGAGGGGGGAGGGTCAGAGGGAGAAGCAGGCTCCCCGCCGAGGAGGGAGCCCGATGCGGGACTCGATCCCGGGACTCCAGGATCATGACCTGAGCCAAAGGCAGTCGCTTAACCAACTGAGCCACCCAGGCGCCCTTTATATTTTAATATATTTGATAAATTTAAAAAATTATTTCACAAAATATTTGAAGGAAGCCACCACTTGGGGACAGTATTATTAAGATAGACAAAGACTCTTGTCTTAATTTGAATTATGAATACATGCAAAGGAAAAGAAGATGGAAAATCAGTTGAAAAATATGTATAATGTAGTCAAAAAGTAAAGGGATAATATTTTATATACATTAGGTTTATCTATGAAAATTTCTGCATGTAAGCAGATGGTGGAAAGGAGTAAATATACTAAATTCTCAAAATGATTTTGTTAAAGTGCAGGAATTATGAAATCTTAGTTGTCTCAGTTTTCCAACTTGTGTAAGTTATTATCTTAAAATTATGTTATAGAATCTCATGTTTCAATTTAATATATAGTTATAAAATTAGTAGAAAATTAAATTGTAAGAAATTTTACCTGTACTATATTTCCTTTGTGTTATGACATTTGTGACTAAAGTATAAATACAGAAAACGAACATAAATTAAATGAGTTTTTTATGATAGTCATTTATATTACATTCTTTGTAATTTTTATTTAGTCAATGGAATTTTAAAATAATTTTAATGATTTTTATATTGATGAATTATATATTATAAATTAAATTCTCAGATAAATTATTTTATAACAAAATAATAAATGTAGTATATATTAGGTTAAAGCAGAAAGATGCTTTTATAAAAGAGGAAATTATGATTTTATAAGTATTATTAATATAGTAATTATTCTCGATAGAAATGGTGGAAAAGATTAGTATTATGATATTTCATTAGTAGATTTGAAGAGACATTAGAAAAGTCCCCCAACACCAGGTGAGTAACAGATATTAAAAAAAAAAAAAAAATCTTAGCTCTTACTTTATCCATAATTTTTAGCAATAGCAATATACCAAGAAAAGCACTCACATCCAGTAAAATCCTATCGCCTTTCACACATGATCCATCTTTAATAATAGAAAATTTTGGAGACTCATGAGGAAAAATATCAAAAACCTTCATTTGAATTAAAAGAAAAAAACCGCTGTGGTGACTATGGTTCATAATGCCCATAAAGGAAACTTAATAGCAAAATGGAATGGTTTCAATAGCCTTCCCTGTCTGATTACTCAAGGAAAACGCTCTAACTATTCGGTAAACGCCTTCCAGAGATCAGGAGCATTACATCTCCTGTGCTTCATCTAAAGTGAGTACAGTGCCATAACGTGCTCAAATTTAATTTTCTCTTTGATCTGCTTTGCAAGTTCACTAGCGTCTTTCAAATAATTTCTCAAATAACCTTCTTTCAGTAAAAGCCGTGCCAGATAATCCACCTCTCTTCAAACTCAGTATGAAATAGATGTGTCGGTAGTAAGCACAAAGACATTTGAAACAAAATCCAATAACTTTTCACCCCTGAGATCTGTTCATCCTGGTGTCATTTTAGTTCAGCTTCTGTATGTGTCATTAACGTTTGCACAGATCGTCTTGGTCGTTTCTTGTCCAAAGGCCAAATTATTCCCCTGGTATTCAACACATTGAAAAAGTAATGCAAGCAAAATCTATGAATGACTTGCGCTAACATTCAGAAGTCAGTGTATTTACCAACTGTCAAAAATTTAATCTTATTAAGACTGTGATCCATTCTACTATCACTGAAGCTTGCTTTGTTGCTATTGTTGTAAATCTTGGCTTTCTGTAATTTTTTCCCAACCTGGGCAATTTCAAATTTGCGTGTATATATGACTCTCTCAAAAGTAATGCTATTTTGAAAAATATTTTAATTTTTCCAATATAGTCAGTGTTTCTAACCACAGCGTTACAGTCAGTGGAGCCCCAATATGTAAAAAACAAAACAAAACAACAACAATTGAAAGGCTTTCAATTTTATACCATCAGCTTAAGAAATAGATTTCCTTAGTGATCCTCCATTCATGGAAAATAGTGTGTTACCTATTTGATAAAACTCTGGGTATATTTGATAGTTTTTAAACCTTAAACCAGAAATTCCTGACCCATTAACTCCACTAATTAGGATGAAACCTAATTTGCATGTTCTTTAAGGACTTTGCCCTTGAGTTGCTCATCTGCTTTTACATTTCACTAATCATTTAAATTGTCCCTCTCAAATAAGGTGACCAAAACACAATAAGCTACTCCAATTATATTGGGACTGATGCAAAAAAAAGGCCTCCTTCTCAAACACCATACATCATTCTTCATACATAAATGTTGTTACTTTTCCAACCAATATTCCTGGTGACAATTTGTTTAAAATTTATTTCTTTGTATGTCAATTGAACATGCTTCTGTCGAATTTTAGACAACTTAACAGTTTTTCATAATAGCCAAACTCATTTTACCATTGAAGGACCATACTTTCCCAATTTTGAATCATTTGAAAATTGTTAAGTCTATAACTGATCATTTACAAGGACAACGATTAAATCTCACAAATCTGTATGATGTTTGATTTGATACTTTTATCTCTCTTTCCTGTCCTTCTATTATTCCATACTAAGTTTGTATTAAGTAGTCTCCCAGTTTAATTCTAGAACCTGTTGTTGCTCATTCTTTTAACAACAGGGTGATTATGAGGGATGGTTAAAAGGTTTGCACTTATATTCCAAATCAAATCAACTGATATTTTGTTAGAATCCATGTTGAGAAGGATTCTGAGGTTGCATTTGAGCTTAGCAGAAAAAAAAATCTAAGATCAATGAGTGATGTTTGCTATGCTCTGTAACTGGAAAGATGGTAACATTTTTGCTGCATGTGTGCTGTCACTGGATCTAAATGAGTTTTTCTGATGTTTTTAAGCCAGAACTCACAGTTAAGAAGTGGGTTTTACATCGTGACTCAGCAAACACGCAATTGTGACAGGCTGCATATTGCCTCCTAAAGATGTCCATATCTTAATCCCAGAACCTGTAAGGATGCTACCTTATTTACATAGCAAAAGAGATTTTGCAGATGTAATTAAGTTAAGGATCTTAAGATGGAGAGAATATGCTGCATATCAGTGGGGGCCAATCTAATCACAAGTATCTTTCTAAGAGGAAGATAGGGGAATTAGAGTTAGAAAAAGTGAAGGTAAAGATGGAATGAGGAGATGTGAAGATAGAATCAGAGGTTGGAGATCAGCTTTAAAGGAGGAAGGAGGAGCCATAAGCCAAGGAATGCAAGCATCCTTTAGAAACTGGAAAAGCAAAAGCAAAAGCAAAAAAAAAAAAAAAACCTTTCTCCATTGAAGTGTCCAGAAGGAATATAGGCCTGCTGACATATTGATTTAGACTTACAAGCTCAAGAACTATAAGAGAATAAATTTGTATCGTTTTAAGCCAGTAAATTTGTGGTAATATGTTAGAGCACTAATAGGAAACTAATACAATAATGTGTAATTGAAACAAAAGTTTTATCAGATGATACTAGATGTGTGTGTACTTCCTTATGAAACCTTAATATACGACATACTCTTTGACATTATTATTCTATTGTATTTATTCTATTTCACTTTTCAAAGTGTCAGTTGAAACCAAATAAAATAATGTCACTTAACTGTAATGGGTCTTGACCTGCAGTTTGACAAACCAATGACCAAAGACCTGCACTTTAAAAACATGGTCCACATTTATTTTCTTATTTTCATTTTTTGTTATAAATCCAACAGAATCTAAAGATTTATTATAAATCTTAAGTTCTTTATTTATTGTAAATCCATAAGTTCTACCACTTTTTAAAAAGTAGCACCATTTTTTTTCAATTTTTAATTCTTAGCATTCAGTATTTCTGCCTATAAAACTGGACTTTCAAAGTTGCATATCTCATTTTGCAAGCATATCTGCTTTAAATGCAAATTATTATGAATCAAATCATGAGGTCCAAATGATGCATTTACTTATTAAAAGGTAGTTTAAAGTATTAATTTGCATAGAAGCCATGCTACACAATGACTTGATAGTATTGAACAGAATTATTATAAACCTTAGAATCATAGATCATATATTTTTAGTGAGAATTAAAAACTACTTCATTTCTAGATATCTTAATTCTTTCTAGCCTTTATTTGCATTTTACCTCTACTACAACTTATATCGGCTATCTATTTGGGCTCAGGTATAGTTTTATCAATGTTTATCTTGTTTCTGTCTTTGTTATTAATGAGTAAATAATTTGTTTAATGTCCTTTTACTTCCACCATAATATAAAGAGCATTTAATCTTTAATTTTGTTTTTGCTTTTAATAATGAAGATATAATGTTTTCTATTTTATTAATATAAAGTTTTTGTCAACTAGACACCACAGTGAGTTTGGTGGGCAAAAAAAACTCAAAAAAGAAAACATAATTTTACATGATTTAATAGGCATATTGTCTTTAAGTGGCTTTAAAATTCAGTTTGTTTTAGTATTACCAAAATCTTCTTGGGCTAATGATTTATTTTCTTATTTGGGTTGGTTGACTGAAATCAATGTAACATGTGGAATAACTAAAAAAAATTTTGTAATTTCAAGCACCTTAGAAACTAATTGTGAGATTTAAGAGGGGTCATTCTTTTGGGTCCATAATGCAACATGTGCCTACAGAACAGGAAAGGGGTATAGGGAAAACATCTTTAAGTTATGTCAACATCGTTGCTCATAATAATAATGCTTCGGGGGCACCTGGGTGGCTCAGTTGGTTGAGCAACTGCCTCCGGCTCAGGTCATGATCTCAGGGTCCTGGGATCCAGCCCTGCATCAGGCTCCCTGTTCTGCGGGAAGCCTGCTTCTCCCTTTTCCACTCCCCCTGCTTGTGTTCCCTCTCTCACTGTCTCTCTCTCTGTCAAATAAATAAATAAAATCTTTAAAAAATAATAATAATGCTTGGCCACATTTTAATTTATAGAAGAGGTTTTACACATAAGTATTAACATAATAAATGTCAATTTCAGTAGCTATGCAATTTTAATTGGAATTTTTTTATGAGATTACTTGTTTGCTAATTCAGAAAAGAAATATTGCATTTCTAGAGGCTCTTAAAAAAAGTAATTTAAAAATACATTTATTTGGCTAGCAGATGAATGATCTTGATGTAATGGAAAAGGTAACTATGGAAATTGGTCATTTACACTAATGTGAATGAGTCCAGTCATGTTCTAGGTGTATTTATAAGTTTAGGGTTTTTTTTTTTTTTAATTAATGAATACTTTCAAACTGATCTATAATTTGCCTTAGTGCAAGAAAGAATTTTAGTCAGTACAGATGCATAAATGTAAGAAGTTCAGAAAGAAAATAAATGAGATGTAGTCAAAGAAACAAAAATTGGGGGGTACCTGGGGGGGCTCAGTCAGTTAAGCAGCTGCCTTCAGCTCAGGTCATGATCCCAGGGTCCTGGAATGGAGCCCTGCATTGGGCTCCCTGCTCAGCAGGGAGCCTGCTTCTCCCTCTGCCGCTCCCCCTGCTTGTGCTCTCTCTCTCTCTGTCAAATAAATAAATAAAATCTTTAAAAAAAAAAGAAAAGAAACATAGATTTTGGAAATATGACTAAGTCTGGTTAGATATAGTTAAAAAGTAAATATGTACAAATCTGTTTGTATCTAAAGATAGGATAAAATTATACTTACATGAATAAATAGCAATTGGAATGATTTTGAGGTGAGTTTCGGGGTAGGTAGAAGATGTCAAGAAGAGGATGTCAATTTTATCCTGTAGTCTATAGATTAATTTCAAAAGGCACCTAAATTTTTATTTCCTTTAGAACCAAGGTAGCCTATTTAATTCTTGGCATGAATTTGGAAAGCGCAAGACAAAAGATAAGACACACAAACCAAATATATTTAACAATATGCCAGTAAAGATGAGCAAAACAATGTTTTCTGGAAGTTCTATAAATGTAATTTGGTTTAAAACCATGACTTCAAAAAATAAAAGTCATCAAAGAAATTAAATTTCCATTCTGGGAAAGAAACCCCTCGTCAAATTTGGCATGTTTGGCCCACTTGGTTTTGTTCATAAAGTAGAGAGGAAATTAAGTATTATTTAAAACGAAAATATATTTTTCCTCGAGGGAATTGGGTGCCTTCCAGAAACTTCTGACTAGACTCTTTCAGGAGCATAAGGAACAGCAACAAATATATTATGGGTAAAATTTTGCCAATGAAGTATGATTCCAAAACAATTGTTTGAAATACTCATTCATTGAATTAATCCAATTGCTTTTCACTCATTAAAATTGCCTCAGTTAAACTGCTTTAATGAATTTTTACTTCAATCACCATCTTTCAGAATGCTTTAAAGTTTTCAATGGGTCTCCTTCATTTGGGTTTTGAATTTAATGTATTGAAGAGAAAATATGCTTCATTTCAATAGTACCACTGTATGCACATTAATTAAACTGAAGTTAGTTTACACCTATAATTCAGTTTTAATAAAATTAATTATGATTACTATAGCTTCAAACTGTTTGAGTTACTTTGTCAAACATTAGTAAACCAAACATTTTGATTCTAGTTGATTTTAGGCTCCAACTTCTGTGTCCAAAGCATTTTTCACAGGCATTTTCGAGAACACCTAATGCCTCCTGAATGTGCTATAGTCATTTGTCTGCTCTCTAATACTATGCATGTCTTGTGGAAGAGTACTCTTCATCTCTGGAGCATGGCAACTGAATGTCATTAGAGCTTAGGAAAAGAACATATAACCTGGGTTGGGAGTTAGTTGGGAGAAGGCCTTGAGAGAACACCCTCCAGAGTCAGTGATATATGTTGTCTCTAATTACACCCTAAAGGGCTTGCTTGAGGATTAGGAGGATTCATAGCAAATTGAAACCTCAAAGTGCTAATTTAACAGATTGGTGTTAAATTGGAGGAAGATCCTAAATTGAGGCAAGATAATTTTACCAGCAGACTTAGAAGGGAATGTCAATATCATGCTCATGAAATTTGCAAGAAAAAGAACTTTGAAATGTTTGGGACAAACAGGTATAGATAGACTTGAATGATGTATTGCATTTGATTCTTTCAATCAAATATTTTAACACTAATTTCAAAATGTCAGTGACGTTACTTCTGAACATTCAGCAATACATGCACCATAGCTCTAGAGGTGTCCATCAACTACCAGTTCAAGAGGAGTCAAGGGTGGCCCAGCCTATCTTAGGTGGTATTTATGGGCCTTTTCACCCAGGACCAATAGGATGATAATTAGTTTCTCTCTACTGTGATAAAATAAAACAAACAAACAAAAAAATGTAAAAGAGTTTTAAAAGATACAGTTTAAGAGGAATATTAGCAAACTAGAATTCATCAGAATGAGTCCAGCATAGTGACAGGCACAAAAACATGGTTCAACTTAGAAAACAAATGATGGAAACGTTTTAGCTTAAAAATAAGTGTGTGCTGGGTCGCCTGGGTGGCTCAGTCAGTTAAGAATCTGACTCTTGATTTCAGCTCAGGTCATGATCTCAGGGTGGTGAGGTTGAGTCCCGCATTCAGCTCCACGATGTGCATGGAGCCTGCTTAAGGTTCTCTCTCTCTCTCTTCCTCTGTGCCCCTCTCCACCCTGCCTCCGCTTGTGCTGCCTCTCTCTCTCTCTCTCTCAAAAAAAAAGTGTGCTTGTTTATTTTAAAATTAAAAGACTATCATAATGAAGAGATACAAGTGTTCTTTTTGTTTTGTTTTTTTGTTTTTTTTTTGAGAGAGAGAGTACATGGCGGGGTACAGGGAAGGGTGGGCAGAGAGGCTCCACACCCAGCCTGAGCCTGATGTAGGGCTTGATCTCACGACCCTGAGATCATGACCTGAGCGGAAATCAAGAGTCAGTTGCTTAACCGACTCAGGCGCCCTGAAGGGATACTAAGGTTCTATGTGACTCAAGAGAGTAAAAATAAGCAGTGGATAGAAGTTTAATTTCTAGATTTCAACTCAATTTAGAGAACTTTATAAGAAATAGGGGTCCCTTGGATTGGAAAAAGTTACTTTTTCAAAGGGAAAACATTTCCATTTTGTGGTCTACTAACCATTCTTTGATATAATACAATTCAAAATATAAAGAGAATAGTTTTCTAATAAACAAGGGGGTGCTGGTGTGTGGAGATTTTTAGCAAACTTGATTATAAAGACGTTTAGGAAAATAGATACAATAGCCAAAAATCCACTTATAGCATAAAACTAAATTGAATACAGAGATATATTTAAATAGTGATTTTTCTACTCATTTCATATATATAGTGTCTTTATCAGAGTCTTGACATCAGTATCTTCACTAGCCAATTTGAGGGTCACCTAAAAACTTTCCTTAGCACATCATTTTCATTCTCATGTAAATTACTTGTGACACAGCACTTTCTGAATCTCTAATTGAAAATTTCATCCCAAATTACAAATACCATTTTATAAGGCATTAAAACATTTTTAACATCTATCCTGTAAGCAGATTAAACGTGATAGTATTGCTTTTAAAAGTGATCTTTAAAAAACTGTTTACATAACCAATTGAAGTGTCATGTCCCCAGAAATAATTATACTTGTGCTCAATTCCTTTGTCTCTTTTCTTTCTTAACCAATATTATTAGGCAACCTCCTAAGTATCTTAAGCTAGTATGCATTGATGGAAGTCTTTATAGACTAAAGTACCTTTCACAAACAGCAGGGATTTTTTTGTTTCAAATGAAGCAATTGCTAAAGTTCCATGTACTAGGAGACTTTGAAAGACATGGATTTAAGGCATCTATTAACAGATAGATAATTGGTGGGGAAAGTGGTGGTGAGTCAACGTAACATGAGACAGATACAGAATTTTGTAAATTGCCTGCTGATTTCCTTCCTTTGTACAATGGTGCTAATTAGCATTACCCTCCTCACATATCTCCGGGTATCCCTCCCTAGGTTAGAGAATTAAAGTCCAATTCCCCAGTGATTCCTACAGGACCTCTACACTCAGATTCAGCCTAACTCTTCCACCTGAGATCATGTTGCACTCCTCGCACACCCGCCTGGCAAGCCTCAGCAGGAGTTTTTGCCGTTCCTGACACAAATGCATGCTTTCCTGCCTCTGTGCCCATGTTGGTGATTAAGGCTGACCATCTAAGTTTCTGTCCAAGCCTGAACACTTTTGAGATGAAAGGACTTACTATTAACTATTGGGCAAAGACAATGGTGCAAACCCGGACTCTCCCAAGGCAAACAGGGAAATGAGATTGCCGTCATGATAGTGCTTCTTCTCAACCTATTCCCTTGTCATTTGCAAATTCCGGCCGTCCTGAAAGCCCAGCAGAACCAACACCTCTTTCATAACACTTTGTAGATTATGAAAGTAGACATTAAATGAGTTGAAAAGTAAAGCAAAAATAGTCACTTTGAGTTTGAATTACTCTTCTTCTAATATTTTGAGATATTAGCAATCTTATCCTTTGAAAACTGAACAATTACCACCATTCTAATCTTCTTTCTAAATTAATTGTACCTTTGCATTATATCTGACCACTTTCACAAAATTCAAGGACAAAGCCTCTCCTCCCCCAAAGAGACAACATGTCCATGTGCACTTCAAAAATCTGCTTTTAGTCTTTACCATGCTCTACAAAGCCCTATATTAGTTGTCTATGTCTTCCACTTAACATCGCATTCACCACTTTGCACTTTATTCTGTTTAAGCAACACTGGCTTTCTTTCTGCTCCTCACACATGCCAAATTTTTCCTGCCTGAAGGCGTTTTGTCTTATTCTTTACTTTGCCCGCAATACTGCCTACTGACTCTCCCTTCCCTTCAGCTCTATGCAGGCAAATACCTTCTCATTACTCAGCACTAAGCTCAGAGAAGCCCCTTGGCCCCACCCTATCCAAATAATACTCTGTCCCTCCTGGTTCTCCCACCTTTGTCTTTTGTTTTCCTTTATTGCACTTATAATGTAATATATATATTGCACTTATAATGTAATATATATATATATATTGTACTTACAATGTAATATATATATATTGTACTTACAATGTAATATATACATATATTGCACTAATTACATATGTGTGTGTATAATATGTAATGTAATATATATAATATATATAACATATATACGTATGTTGTGTGTATATATATATGTGTGTATAATTTTTACATCCTTTTATTGTTTGACTTCTTCCACTAAAATATAAGCTCAGTGAGCAGACAGGCCTTGGTTCCTGCTGAGTCTGTACATTGGAACTGTGCTCCCACAGCAGACGGGCTCAGTAAATATTGGTGAATGAATACATATGCCCAGGAGTAAACTTGCATAACTTTTCTTCTGACTTCTATCACTTACCAGAATTATTTTGTATAGATGCTTTATCTTTCCATGTAAACAATGAGCTCTCTAAGGTCAGAGTCTATCCGGAAAACTCACATAGCAGTGTCTTCTCATGAAGATGCATTTTAAATGTTAATAGGTAAATTAACATATATGTTAGTAATTATTTAGAGCACAACCATGAGTGCAATCTTTCCAGATACTTATTTTTCAGAAAAAATCCGTTTGTTTCAAAAAGAGAATGATTCAATTTCCTTTTACCAGAGGCGGCCTCTAGAATAAAAGTAATTCACAGTCAATCCCTTGTGCTAACGTCCTAAACAGGATCTGTAAGACAGGGCTGGCTCTACCCTTGGAAAACTCCTCTTTGCAGAATTAAGAATTCTTGAAAATTAAGGCCTCATTAGAATTCCTTATGAGAAGGTCTTATTAATAACCCTATTACCGCTCAGAGCAAGAACTTGTAACTTACCTGGTAATTTTCCTAAGAAGTTTCTTGTTCCCTGAAAGCCATTGCCTTCCTGCCACCCTGTTCCTCCAGTAGCTGTCTGTGAGGTAAACAGCAACACCCGGCAGGTCCGAATCCAGCCTCAGGCTTGCCTTACTTATTGTTGTGATAGGGGATAAGATATGATTATCAGTGTGGGCTTAACAATTATCATTGAGCCAAATGTTTGAGTCAGTTCATATTCTAAAATTTTGTCTGGCTTATTCAGAGAATCCTTTGTTTCCTTAAAAGTCAAAATGCAGGTAATATTAACCTATTGTGAGGTTTAAATAGATCATAAGTGAATAAATCCCTAGTATAGTTCCAGCACATTGTGGATAGTCAATGTATGTTCTTTCTTTTTTTATTCCCCGCTCCCCGCCCCCGCCCCCGCACCCCGGGGCCTTAAGTAGCAATGTTAGCACCAGGGCCGCAAGACAGCTGAATACATACCCTCACTCCAGAAAACAATGTATATGGTTATTTGTGGTGGGAGGAGTGGAGGGCAGTCATAGACCTCCTGTCCTTGACCTGTGTTCTCTAGACATACCTATCATTGCTGAGTGCCCCTTTCAGAGACACACGTGTTACTGGAATAGCAATGACAGGAGGGGGGCTATGCTAAGAAGAGACTGGATTAAAACTTGCAAACTCTCTTAATATTTTTGTATACATTGTCTTATCAGTGTTATAGGACAGACTTTCATTCTTTAAACTACTATGATTCAACTTTTCCCTTCTGTTTATGCAGCATCCAAAGATGTTTGTTGCCCTGGGGTGAAAAAAGAATGAATCTAAACCTCATTTAAACATAGGTAGGTGGTGATAAAAGATTTTCAGATAATAGCATGAAAATAACACTTGTCAGGGTTAGTAAGGGAAGAGTTCCTCTCCTGGAAAAGATCTTTTCTGGGTGAGATGAGGCAAGATACGCACCAGCAAATATAAAGTGTTAGGAGGAGCCCACGTCCAGGTGCATAGCTCTTCCTTCCACACATTTTCTCCAAAAAAAAAGTGATTTCACAAATTTTAAGAAAAAAAATTTTTGCAGTAGGGCTTTGCACACACAAGAGAAATTTTGCAGTGGCTCCGGTATCACGTGTCCAAGTTCAGATTCCTGATAAACAATCGTGCTTGAGAGTTAGTTACAGAAGTGTGCAAGCACACCCTTCCTCCCATATGCTCTAACCCTTACGTGTTTTGGGTGTCTCTGGTGCTGGATTTGTATTTTCTAGCACTGATAGAAGATTCCATCAGTCTGTAAAAACAAAGCAGAGATGTACTCTTCAGAAAAAAATGTTTATAAAATCAGCATTCACTCACTACCACTTTCCTCTAAGACATTATCGAATATATTTTTGCTAAGACAGAGTGAAAGACAGAAAAGGAAAATGATCATGTGATAAGATATTACAATATCCAGAATATCAAATTCCTGTCCCCCATCCCTCCTGGGAAGTATTTGTTATCCATGTAACAGGAAGCTTAAGTGTTCATTTGATTAAAACAATTAATACAGAAGTATATAGAGATTATATATCTTACTAATGTTTAGATAGGCTCTAAGAAGCATCATTTAAGTATATGCTGCCCTCATCTACCCGTGCCCCTCTCATCTCTCTCTCACTCTCTCTCTCTCACACACATACACACACAAAGATGCCTACAGAAAAACATACGCCATGTTTAAAGGATCCATGGAACAAAATATTCTCTTTTTTTTAATTAACATATAATGTATTATTTGTTACAGAGGTACAGGTCTGTGATTCATCAGTCTTACACAATTCACAGCGCTCACCATAGCACATACCCTCCCCAATGTCCATCACCCAGCCACCCCATCCCTCCCACCCCCCTTCACTCCAGCAACCCTCAGTTTGGAGGATTCAATCAATATTAGTAATATAATACCAAATATTTACGATATAATATTGTTGAGATGTTACTGTTGAGATTCTATGGAGCAATCGTTTCTGCATTGTGGGCTGTGTGGAGTCAAGATAAATATATTTGATCTGAACTTTGCAAGAAAAACACAGGTCCACAGGGATTTGAAAGAGGATGATGATTTTGGAGAAAGGTGAGGTTTTTTTAGTGATTGGAAAATAGTGTCTGCAAAGGGGATGCCGGAAGATGAAACTGATGAGCTAAACCAGGGCCAGATTAGATAGGTCTGCAATGCCATGTTGCAATTGTGGAATTTTAGGTAATAGGGTATCAGCAGAAGGTTGTAAGCAGGAACTAATATGATCCGGAAACCCTTTCTTCAGAAAGCTAAAAGTGGCAACAATAAATATTCTTTGTTATGGCATTTATTGACCTTGAATCTATGCTGTAAATTTCACAATGATACAAGGTATATTCTAGTCCGTGGTTAGCCACTTTATGGGTCCTAATGTTGTTTGCTTCTCAGTCTTGTCGCTTGATGAACAGCATAATGCATTTGTTCAAAGTAAAGCCTTCCATATCATATCTTCAAAAGCCAAACTGATCCATCTGCTGCCATTGCATTTCCAGTGGGCAGCGTCTCTACAACTCTGAGGGAACTTCCTCAGCAACTTTTGTGGCCTTTTTGTTGTTGTTCTTATTTTCTCCTCTCTGGCTGTAGTCACTCCAGCACCCTAGGTCAAAGCTGTTTTGGTATCTCTGTGTATCCTCTACAGACATGTCTGGTTGCACAAGATGTCCTCCCCAAAACTGATATTCCATCTCTAAATTTTCTTTCAGAACCAGGCATTTGGCCTGTTGCTCCCTGCCAATTGGGCTTCACTAGTATTTGCTTTTCCGTTATCGGATGGCAGGGATGACTTGTCCTTTCAAGTGTCATGAGGCTCAGAAGCAATTCTGGCACTATCTAGCTGGGTAAAGATGGCTTTGCTGAGATCCCCTTCCCTGGCTCACTAGTTGTCTTCACTTCTTCATTGGTTCATAGGCTTTTTTTCAGCACACCTTTCTTCCTAGGTCCTATTCCAAATTCAAAAGATGCCAGTCGTGGGCTTCACTAAGCCTTTTCATCTTTATGCCTTTCTTGAAATGGAAAATGGAATAGGTACCCTGAAAATCAGCATGCTAAATAAAATGATTTATGAAATATTCTCCATCTTTTCCCATGTTCTTGCCAAACAGCTTTTGTTTCACTTATTGCTCTTTTTTAAATATTTTATTTATTTATTTATTTATTTATTTATTTATTTATTTATTTATTTGAGAGAGAGTGTGCATGGCGATCTGGATGAGGGACAGAGGCAGAGGAAAAGAGAGAATCTCAAGCAGATTCCCCACTAAGCGCAGAGCCCAGTGTGGGGCTCAATCTCACGACCCTGAGTTCTAGCCTCTAGAACTAGATTTACAAAGGGGGAAAATATGATTGGCAGTGGACTTCTCATTTACAAAATTTTGATTTTAGAAATAAGGATATGTTTACCAGTAATCTATGGTTATATGGTAAAATACTTCTTACGATACCCTGTGCTAGGTGTTTTATATACATAAATTTATTTACCACTCCAGAAATGATAGAGAGTATTCAATAACCCTTCTCCAGCACTGAGAGAAGATATGGCTACACAGTTCCCAGGGCCATGGATGCTCATGATATAAGGTGATAATTATTATTTTAAATATTCTGCTATAAATTATGGCACATATATGCTTTTCCAAAAAGTAAACAATGTTTAGGCTACCTGGAATTAAGTCTGCTGAAAAATTTGCACTAAAGCAAAAAGACAGTCATGACCTGAGCAGAAAACAAGAGTCAGACCCTTAACTGACTGAGCCATGCAGGCACTCCTTATTGCTTTAATCGGCATATATTCAGCACTTTTTAAGTCCACGTTAATTCTAGACTACTGAGCCCTCTTGGAAACAGGGCTTGTCTTTTTGCATTAGTGCAAATTTTTCAGCAGACTTAATTCCAGGTAGCCTAAACATTGTTTACTTTTTGGAAAAGCATAATATGTGCCATAATTTATAGCAGAATATTTAAAATAATAATTATCACCTTATTATATCATGAGCATCCATGGCCCTGGGAACTGTGAAGTCGTATCTTCTCTCAGTGCTGGAGAAGGGTTATTGAATACTCTCTATCTTTTCTGGAGTAGTAAATAAATTTATGTATATGAAACACCTAGCACAGGGTATCGTAAGAAGTATTTTACCATATAACCATAGATTACTGGTAAACATATCCTTATTTCTAAAATCAGATTTTGTAAATGAGAAGTCCCCTGCCAATCATATTTTTCCATTTTGTAAATCTAGTTCTAGAAGTTTGCCTAGAGTTTTTGTTGTTTGCTTACTTTTGTTTTAATTAAAGTTCGGGGATTTTACTTCTATGTATTCCTTAGATGTAGGTCTTTTTCTTTTCAATCCAGGATGGAGTTAGGTGAGCCTTTATCATCTGCAGACTATGAAAACTTACTTCTATTATTTATTTGTTTGTTTTTGTCCTTCTTCGTGGTGTGTTTTCTCCTTGTGGAATCCCTGTTATTAACATACTAGCTTTCCTGTATCTATCCTCCATTTCTGTTTTTCCTTCATGATCTTTATCTATTCATGTGCTTTTCTTGGCATTTAATCTTTCTGGACCCAAATCCTGATTTCAATCACCCTCTCCTTAATGTAATGTACTGAATTATTATTTTGTTTAGTGTTGTCCTAGGAAAGATAGTGTGGCAAGATTTAGTTATGCAATGTTTATTTGGAAGGAGATGTCTGGAAACCCTCTAGAGGAGTGAGGAAGTAAAATAAGGAAATGAAAGAAACCTGTATAGTGTGCATTCTCAAACAAGTTCAACCTGTGAGCTTATCCCACTGTGGTACTCTGAGAAAGGAGAACATGCGAATTACCTTATCTAAGGATAAAGCAAGTTGGAGTATTCATAAGCCAACTCTCCCAGTCACTTGTTGAGAGCTGCTCCTAAAGCGGGTTAATGCCCTGCCATTTCCTCCCTGCTAAATACATAAGTGGGGCTATCCCTCCTGTCCAGAGCAAGCCCTCTGGCAAAAAGATAAATGCCGATGCAGGAAGATAGCAGGAGGATATGGACAGAGTATCAACAGCATCTGTTACTATTCGTTTCAGTGGGTGTTGGGGAAATATAATTAAAGCAAAATCTTCTCCCAGCCCAGAAATTCTTTCCACAAAAGTAGTAAAGAAAGTACTTTTGTTATTGAATAAGCATTAAACCAGATTGTGATGGACATCACAGGCAATCCACTGAGAGTTTGCAAAGATAGAAAGAAATCTCACTCTTTTATATATACAGGTAGATACAACCCATTACATACTTGTTCTCAACATAAACAATAACTCCTTCTCAAGAAGTCTTGAGAGTACCATTTGTCATAGAGTTCATCCTAACTTTACCCGGTTGTTTTGGTGATTAGTGTTAGCTAGTTGGCTTCATCCCAGGGAAAAACAAACTTATTACATCTTTATGATGGGAGGTAGTTTTGCACCTCGGAGCAAGGCACCCACCGAATTTAGGCTTCTAAGTCCCACAGAGACTGGGAGACAGTGGTGTAATCTATCATAATGCTTCCGTTTCAAAGAAATGGCTTCCAGGTCCTTAAGAAATAAATTTCTAGGGAATAAAGTTAACAATAGGCCTATCTAGTCTTCAGAAGGATTTATGTCCATTTCAAAGAGAGGAGGACTTAAAATTACAAGTTTTCTAAAGTAAGTGTTGTGAGAAAAAGAAGGGAAAGAAATCTCTTATTTTCAACAGGGAGAAGTAAGCCTCTTAAAAGCCTTTTATTTTTCATTTGTATTTGTTCTTACCTTAGAAGTCACATCTTTTAAAACCATAAAATTTTTGTGTCTGCATTTTATCTCCTTCACTGCTTCCTACAATGTGTTTATTCAAGTGTTCATCTTTCTTTTCCTACAAGTCAATTGGCATGTGTTCAAATGGCATATGTTGAGATATTCTGCCTGATTTTCTTGTCTATGGCTGTGAGTATTGTATGCTATTTTTATTTGTCAGCTTAGATATGGTTGTTGAAATCAATTAGTTCTGACATTCTTTTAGGTAGTGAGTGGAAGACACAGGGATTCCCACCCCAGTAGGCCTCTGATCCCTGGTTGTCTTGATTTCTCCCAGCCTCAAAGGCAAGGCAGGCCCAACTTACTTTTTGGTTTCTTAGCTCCTGAGGTCAGAGAGAACCATGACACTCCCATGTCCTTCCCCCACAAAGTGTACAGATCTCCCAGGACAGACTCTTCCCAGGATCCACTCCCTCTCTCTGTGTCTCCCCACCAGGCTCCAACCCTGTTCTCCAAGTGCTTTCACAACCCCTTCACAGTTCCCTCTACTGAACCTGAATGGAGCCCATTTACATCCAACTGGATTTGGAAAAGAAGAGGCTAGAGAAGCATATTTAGATAATTGTGTTCCCAAATTGGGAACACAAATGTTTGTGAGGATCTTAATTACTAAGCAAGTGACTTTTATTTTTTTATTTTTATTTTTTTTTAAAGAATTTATTTATTTATTTGACAGAGAGAGACACAGCGAGAGAGGGAATACAAGCAGGGGGAGTGGGAGAGGGAGAAGCAGGCTTCCCGCTGAGCAGGGAGCCCCATGCCGAAGGCAGACGCTTAACGATTGAGCCCCTAGCAAGTGACTTTTAAATAAAACAAGGAGATACAAGTCTTTCAAATATTAATTCAGAAGGAAGACTTGTAGCCTTATGGGCTCCATTTGGTCAAGATTGATGGCTTTCTTTTCCTTGAATAGTGAAAGAGCCCTCTTATGGTATCTAGACACCCCACTCACTATTTCAAACACACCTTCATAGTTTGAGAAGTTACACCATTCTTGATGTAAGATAGAATGTATGATTTGATTGTCCTGAATTGAGGTTCATGCCCTCTAGTAAACCCTGAACTACCAAACTCAAGCATAAGGAATATTCGGGCACTATCACTTCTATGCTTTTAAAATCCTGACCTACTTTAGAAAATATCATCCTTAGTTCCACTATTTCTGGTACTTCACCCTTCATGAAAGTAGGTAGTGTTAGAATGGGTGTGCAGGGAAAAGAGTCCTTCCCCATAGCTAACCATCTGGAAGATGGAGAGCTACAACCTGGAAGACTTCTTGCCACTCTCAATTCAAAGGGGCAGGAATTTGCAAGTGAAGACGACAAAAACCTGAGATGCTCTTCAGGATCAAGCCGTTGCTTCTCTACCATGTACTTATGTGCATCCATTTGTATAAAAACCCTTTGTGTGGATAAATTTTGGACAACTAATTTGTACTGGCATAAAAGAATTTCCACATATGTGTATTTAAAAATGCTTTTAAATTGACAATTCAGACAAATCCCATTCAGGCCAAGGTATAAATAATAAATGTGTATTTATTTGAACTTCTTGATGGAGAAAGCTGTGCAGACAATAGACTTATTTATTTCTAAAGAAGATTTATGTTGAAAGAAAGTTCCCTGGGGCATTAAGAAGAAAAAGCCTGCAAAAAGCACTCTAGTAAATTATAACTCTGAGGATAAAATATGACAAAAATAATTGTTAAAGTAAAAACCACAGTATAAAACTTGCATGTACTCTATATCATATGTTTTCAACATTTTTTTTTAATTCCTGTCACTGAAAGAACTACTCCTGGGAGAATAATTGGGATTTTTGAATATGTTAAGTCTTTCAATTTATATAGAATTTTGAATATTGTTTTGAATTCTGGATATTTAGCATAATGATATTTAGTGATAGTTGTATTTGATTAGTGCTTACTATGTTATTACTATCTTCATTTTACAAGGAGGAATTCAAAAGCTGAAATAGTAAGGTCACTTGCCCACGTTTTACACCATTAATTGGAAGAGCTGGGATTTTAACCCTGGCATGAACAGAACCTGGTCTGTTACCTATCATGATATGTGGTCTTTCAATGGTATATGGTCCATGTGACATACTGTAGACAATAAATTTGTCATTCATTTGAAAGTTAAAATTCAAGGAAGTACATGGGATGATGTTAATTTTTCTTATCTTTCTAAGAGACTTGAGCTCTTTGGCCTGGAGTAATTTTCAAATATATATTCTCTTAAAGTTATACATTTAAATTAACTTAGTAAGTAAACCAGCATTCAACTGGTGTACTCTTGCTTACATCGAAGCAACAGTTAATTTGAAACTTCTATAATTATATTCTTTCAAGTGAATTTAATATTCATAAAAAACATCCATTAACATAAGTACGCTTTAGAGTCAGGCTGGCTAAATTCAAATCTCTTATTCACTGAATAATTGCAACCAAGTTACTTAGCTCCTCTGAGAAAAAACTTTTAACTTTTTCTGAGTGTTTATAATGTGCCAGACACTGCAGTCGGGATTTATGTCCATTACCTCATTTCATCTTTACATGAGAGACCTAGAGTTTCCTTATTTTGTGGATGAAGAAACCAAATCTCAAAAAAATTTAGTACCTTCCTTCTACACTAGATAATAAGTATCAGAGCTGTTAATTCAAATTTAGGTCTTTCTGACTCCAACATCTTTTTTTTTTTTTCCACTTTTCATTACCCTCAGCTGCTTCCAATACCTACGTAAAGTTTCTGTGAAATTAAATGACAGAATGTGCATAAAATACACAGTAGCAGCCTTATTGTAGGTGCTCAAAGAGTAACATGAATAGTTTCCATCTTTAATTTTGAATTTTCCTGGTAAAGTATCTTAGAAGATACTGTACTTGGAAAGTGGCATTTTCTACTACAAAGTCCTCAGTAGCACAATGAGGATAACTGTGAAGGAAAGTCACATGGTGAATCATGAAATGTTAAAGCTATGAGAAAGCTTAGATATCATATCTAACGTCGTCTATTGTTTTTTGTTTAGTGAGCTTGTGGAACAATATCCTCTTCCCAAATTTTTATACATAAACAGGTCTAAATTGAGTTGATATGGTTGAATAGGATGGGAAAGAATCCTCATTTTGCATCAAGGTGGTCCATAAGACACACCTTTCCGGACTCAGTGCTCCATAAAGCACAATTTGAAAATGACCTCTTTAGTAACTTTCTCTTTTTTGTATATGAAGAAGGCCACAACAACAAAATATCTGCTAAAATTAGCAGTTAGTGGAGGAGCCATGGCTAGAAGAGACATTACACTTGGCACCTCCTATGTCCTGGTCGAATGCACTTTCCTGGCCTTAGTGCTACATAAAAGTGTTTACAGAAAAGCAGTGGTTTGGGGACAGCTGGGTGGCTCTGTTGGTTAAGCATCTGACGCTTGATTTCCACTCAGGTCATGATCTCAGGGTCGTGAGATCAACCCCTGACTTGGACTCATGCGCTGGGCATGGATCCTGCTTAAGATTCTTTCTCTCGCTCTCTCTCTCCCTATCTCTCTCTCTCCTCCTCTCTCTAAAAAAAAAAGAAAAGAGAAAGAAAGAAAGAAGAAAGAAAGAAGAAAGAAAGAAAGAAAGGAAGGAAGGAAGGAAGGAAGGAAGGAAGGAAGGAAGAAAGAAAGAAAGAAAGACAGAAAGAAAGAAAGAAAGAAAGAAAGAGAAAGAAAAAAGAAAAGCAGTGGTTGATAGGTTCATAGGATTTTTGAAATATTTGTTCCTATACATAGAAAATAATACAAAAAAATCATTTCGGTCTCTAAGATGGTAGCAGTTGTTGATAAAATATTACTGTAAAGTTTTGTATCATTGGAATCTTCTTTCTGGACTCTAAAGGTTGCCAAGCAACCTACTCTTTTCTGGGAGCAAAGAGTAAGCACTGTACTTATACAGCTATTGAGTCTCCTAAAATCGGAATAGTCTGCCAATCCCTGACTGCCTCAGTCGGAAGAGCATGTGACTCTTTATCTCGAGGTTGTGGGTTCGAGCCCCATGTTGGGTGTAAAGATTACCAACTGCCAATCCCATTTTATAATAAGGTAACAGCCCATAGGAGAGTCTAGAGAGGAGGGGCTATTGTAAAAAATTTGCTTATTCTAACTTGTTTATGAGTAACACCACAATACTCTTTTGAGTTATAAGCTTCTATTTACTTACTTACACAGACTATGTGCTTGTAAAACAGAAAAAATACTTGATGTGGTGTAAACTGCAATTGCATAATTATTTGCTTACAAAATAAAATATCATTGAATATACATATATAAGATTTATACATTGTTATTCATTTAATCAGAGATATACTAAATGTAATAATAATTCGGAAATATTTTTCCTAAGCTAAAAATTCACTTTAGTAAATATAGATCACTCCATTCCAAGGTCTCAGGACAATAAATGTTTAAGCATTTAAAGAAAACCTTAGCATGGGCTGTAAAGATATGGTTTGATGATAGAAGAAAAATGCAGCATGATTTTTACCCTTAGGTAAGTAATTCAACAAGAATTTATTGAGTATCTTCCTCATGTTCTATCAGGTACACTTATATATGAAGAATAATTTGGGAGATGAGAAAATGATGAAACAGATGTGTATAAAGATAAATTATGAAATAGAATGAAGATGCTGTAATTGATCTAGGAACAAAATATTGTGCAAAAATCATAATTGAGTTAATGTAACTACAGAAGCAATTTTTGAAACAGTAAAATCTCTCTTAACCTACATGTTTTTGGTCTGAAAGTTATTTGGTAATTTTTAAAAAATTGAAAGGGGAATTATAAAAATATAATAAAATACAATAACAATAACAAATACATACAACAGGTATAAACAAGATTGGGAACAATACCACTGACTCGTGGTTTATGAAGATTAGGCCATAGGAGCTTGAACATCGGATTATCATGGACATTAGCTTAACTATTTTATGGGGACATAAATACTTGGCAAATTTGGTGAGTCAGTTAAGTGGTTGAGAGTAAAGACTACTTTTCCTGTAATTAAATATTTAAGAGAAGACAACATAACATGCATATGAGATCACATATATACATCTAGAGGAATACATAGGTGTTTAGAAAATGATGGTTGGGACATCAACTCAGTTACTCAGGTGTTCTCTCTGCTGGAATAGAATGACTTTCGGGAGATACTGGAGGGAAAAATAACCCCAAATCTGGAGTAGCACAAAGGAGGAATACATGGTTTGCATCATATTGTGAACAGTTTAGAACATATTAAAAAAAAATTGCCCAAAGCAGGTGAACACTCTTCTTAATTTAACTAAATGGAAACATTGTCTTTCATTAGAGTCTCACTTTAAAGAGCACTATATTTGCATGTATGTGTGTGTGAGAGAGACGGACAGACAGAGACAGAGACAGATTCCAAAGGGTCATTACAAGTAGCAAATGATGATCACCACCGTAACTTCTAAAGATAGTAGGGTCAATTAATTGGTATACCCTTTATTTCACTGAGCTCCAAAATAAGCTGGACTTGTAAGCTTGGGAATCAGCACTCAATAACTACATTACTCTGTCGAATAGAGGTGAAGATAATTTGAAATTTCCTAGGAAATTCCACGTGGGAGGAAAGAGTAATACAAACATTAGGGACAGAAAATAAATAAAATTAAAATTGTGTAATGAAGCAGGGAAGGGCTTGTGACAAGAGAATGAGGATTTTTTTAGTTATCTATAATGAGATTATCAATGTGACCTCTTTGCTTTGTGCCCCTCTGATATTTTAAATGAAGTCTGTGTCACCCACTAATGATTTTAAGAGTGGATATTTTAGGGTATTTTAAGACATTTTGAATTTTACATTACAACTGACCATTGGCAAATCCAGGGAGGAAAAGTCTGGACTCAGGACCACAACACAAGGGGACATCTAATCCCGTGTCCTATTTTGGGGAATTTGTCTTGGGTCATCTGAACTAAGATGAAATACCCAATTGTAAGCTGACTTAAGTCCTTACTCCAGAATAGAATGAGGGTACAGAGGGTCCTAACCACCCTGCCCCTGCTGTTGGATAAACCGTGCAGGAAAATAGAATGACCCTTCTTGGGGTACATTTGTTTTAGTAATACAGCATGAGTATTGATGAGAAATTGTGCAAACTAATCTGAACTTCATCTTAAAAACTTTGAATGAATGGCTTGTTTGGAACGGGTGGTTACAAACAGAGGGTCAGGCATAAACAACGTGACGTGAGATCACTAGCATTTTTAGGTAAGTCCTTCATAAAGTAGGAGACGAGTTGTGAGAACCTTGGAAATAATAGTTTCACCAAGCACTGATGAGCATACAGCTACCAAGGAATCAGAACCTTTTGGGAGAGGGTAGAAGAAATTCATAGCAAATGTGCTTAGTGCATAAGGACCTGTTATCTGTTGTAGGATACCTTGGACAGCACAGTGCTACACGGGACTGAATACCAGGAAATTGCTGAGAGACCACTGGCCGTGATATTCCAGAAACTAGACAGACACATCCATGGGGAAATCTGGAAGGAGAAAATGTTTATTTACATTTGACATACCTATCTATACCAGTACCTACCCATAGTGACTAAGAACTTGACCTGGTATGAGATTACCTGGATTCTAAACCAACTCCATGATTTATAGTCTGTGTAATCCTGGACAAGTTTCTCCCTGTGTCCCAGTCCCCTCATCAGTAAAATGAAGGAAATAACATTATGTAGAGTTAAGTATAGTTGTACATACAAAATTAGCCTATGAAAAGTACTTTGCATACCCATGACCTAAGAAGCAATATTAAAATTACTATTTCAGTTCCATTACTATTACTGTAAAAAGATACTTGAAGAAGATACACTGAAAATGCTAATAGTATGTCTTGAATTTTGTGGCTGTCGATATTTTTAAAAATATTTGTACTTTGGGGATTTTTTTTCAAGTTTTCTTCAATGAACATGCTATTTTGAATTAAGAGGAAACTTTTCTAATTGTCAAATTATTTCCAAGTCATAAGCATTCTTCTGTGGAAGATAAAATACAAATGATAATTCCTAAGAGAAAGTTTTCTTAAAAATCCTTTTAACAATTAAACACATGAATCCAATTCAAATTAGACTCTATTTCCTGCTATGCTATTCTCTATAAAATAACTGGTAAAAAACCGTTATATTTTACTTATATTTTACCTTAGGGTACAACACAGGAATAGAATGTTTGGGGATATGTAAACTAGATTTGATATTTGTAATGACTTTGTTTTGAATTTCTCATGTTTAGCAACTAATAATTGCACTTGAAATAATTAGCCCATGATTCCTTTGTAATAGCCGAACACCACAAATCGTGTTCTGAAGGTCAATGGTTAAAGTAAATATCCTCAATGGAATAAATGTACCTTTTTCATGGAAGATTAAATAATATCAACTGAATGTGCAGTCTTTTAAACAGAATTCTAAATCATGTCAAGCTGATTCACCTTCTAGTGTGTCCATCTTACATTTTTTTGATTTAGTCCCTGTGCCCTTTTTGTGCTTTCATTAGGTGAAGACCCAGTCTTCTGTACTGGCAACTTTGGACCAATTCATGTCAATTTATACCCAAGGTTTTTCTCTAACATTTCTAATTTCTTTTTTTTTAATGTTTTATTTTATTTATTTTTTTAAGATTATTTATTTATTTATTTGACAGAGAGAGAGAGAGAGAACACAAGCAGGGGGAGTGGCAGAGGGAGAAGGAGAAGCAGGATCCCCACGGAGCAGGGAGCCCGATGCGGGGCTCGATCCCAGGACCCTGGGATCATGACCTGAGCCGAAGGCAGACGCTTAACCATCCGAGCCACCCAGGAGCCCCTAACATTTTTAATTTCTTAATCTTTTTCTTTATTCTTCTTGCTATTATGTCCTCCGTTCTATCTAGTATAACCTGCCACGGTACT
Organism: Mirounga leonina; assembly: GCF_011800145.1. Classification (NCBI taxonomy): domain Eukaryota; kingdom Metazoa; phylum Chordata; class Mammalia; order Carnivora; family Phocidae; genus Mirounga; species Mirounga leonina. The sequence continues at coordinate 24,190,877 of NW_023270807.1, read as the reverse complement.
ATGATCTTTGTTGTAAAACGTGCAGAAGATACTTGGGCAGAAACACGAAAACACTACTTACTGCCCCATTCATAATCAGCTTATCAAATAATGAATTTACTGCGAAGATAAACTTTTTTTTTTCAAAATACATTTGGAACTCTTGTTTAAGAAATGCCTCATAAGATTGTATTAAATTACTATAAATGTACTTACTGGTTTCTGGACACCGGTGCCGTTTAGGATGGCTGTGATGTCTGCCCATATTCAAATGAAACTTGGAGCTTTATGTTACAAATCCAACTGGGGGCATAGTATTGTTTTTGAAAATAAAATTTGGACGTTCTGGCAGACAATGGCTAGCTGTTCACCAAAATTAGATTTAATAAATAAGTATTATTTTAACTAACCCCGAATGAGGACTGGTTGCAGAGACAGCCTGTTGTCTGTCATCCAGTATCCATTCTCCCTTTTTTGCTGTCATAAATGAAACCCTCACATTGAGTCTCATGGCTGCTCAGTGTGAAACCACATTTACAGCTCCCATTGCATCCACAGCCACCATGTGACTACGCTTGTGCAAAGAGATGTGAGCAGAGATGATATACGTAACCTCTGGTGTATGTCCTTGAAATAAGCTTTGTGCTGTCTACAGTTTCTTTCCCTTGCGCTGGGATTGGAATTTAGAAGTGCTGATAGACAGCCTCCTTCATCAACACACATGAGAACCACATCCTCAGGGCCGCTGGAGTTAAGAGAGGAGAAACCAGGATCGCTGGATAAGAGTGCAGAGAAGAACCACCTGCTCTTCTAGCTACTTCCAGCTTGGACTTTCATTTCAGAAAGAAAGAACTCTTCTTCACGTTTGAGTCACATTTATTTTGGTCTTTGTTGAAATGACCTGGCATTATTTTAAAATACTACTTGAGAACATAAGAAATAATGTATTTATTACTATAATAAATTTGTGTAGCAGTTTTAGAATACAAAATGTTCTTCACTTTTCTCCAAATTCACAAAATCCTGGGACCTCACTATTATTATCTAAGTTTCACAGGAAGAAACGAAGGCCTGGGAATTTTGCTCTGTCAAAATTTACCCCAATATGTGAGTTCAAATATAACACACCTTTGAACATACGAAGTTTAGTTTTGAGAATAACCTGTAGTAGCTCACGAGAGGTTCTGCTGTGTTAACTTTTCTCCTTTAAAGTCTTTATCGCTGCTAACACCTACTTTACTGGGTCCTGGCTGGAATTCTGACTAACGCTTCACCTTCAAGAAGTTGCTTAATAACCAAAGACCTCAGTCTCCTCTTCTGCTTATATAAAGGATGATGGGGGAAGGGAGAGGCAAATGTGTTTTTAAATAGCAAGCTGCATTTTTTTCATGAACATCAGCCTAGTGGCCCAACTGCAGAGTACCTAGTCCGGTTAATTTTATCTGAAAACCTTTAAAATGAGTATTATAATTCATATTTGAACGCCATACCTCATAGCATGCAGGCACTATAAAATTTGTCTAGCAATGGGCGCCTGGGTGGCTCAGTTGGTTAAGCGACTGCCTTCGGCTCAGGTCATGATCCTGGAGTCCCGGGATCGAGTCCCTCATTGGGCTCCCTGCTCAGCAGGGAGTCTGCTTCTCCCTCTGACCCTCCCCCCTCTCATGCTCTCTCTATCTCATTCTCTCTCTCAAATAAATAAATAAAATCTTTAAAAAAAAATTGTCTAGCAAGTAGCCCTTGATAACCAGTGGGAAATCAGCTCAGGAAGCATGGAGAAGGGGGCAGTATGAAGACTCCTCTGATTTAACCACCTGATCACATCGGTGCAAATGAAGCTGACCCCAGAGATAGGGAGCAGCTTGCCTCGCAGCAGAACCCCAAGAGGAAAGAAATGTTTACTACACCCTGTGAGTGCATAGTTGTTGAGGCAGGTGCTGCTTCTCCCTAAACTGAGAAATGGGCACTAAGAAAACCCTTTTAAGTTAAAAACTCCTGGGTAGAGATGGAAAGTATGCTTAGGGACATGGAGAGTGGATTACCAGGCTGAAAGGTGTGGCTGTTAGAGAGATTTGAGTAGATGGGGGAGGGACAGAAGAGCAGTCACACCTTCCCATCTTTTTCACGGATCCTTCATGTATTGAAATGATGGACATTTCTATCAGATAAGCACACTAACATGGGTCACATATTTAATTTATAAGAAATCAATAGCAAATTTGCTTTTATTTATCCAGATAAGGTCTATTCATGTTGCTTTTCTAATCAATCCCCAAATAAAACTAAAAATTACTTTGTCGTTTAATGTTTATCCTTTGAAATTTAGTGAAACAACTACTAGTTTACTGGGGAAGGGAGTCAGGAAGAGTAAAACATTAATTAATATTATCTATGTTACTATTTTCACCAAATTTTGCTTCCATGAAAACCCTAGACAAATGCAAGTCTGGTTGCAAAATGAACTAGGTTTGTATCCCAACTTTGCTGGAGCTACTTGAGGTCTTTAAACTCAGTTCCCTAATCTGAGTTGTGAATAATGGGCAAGGTTATTGTGAGATTAGAGCTGATAGACGTCAACTACCTGGCATTCATTAGCAAAGTATATAGGTCGTGTACTGATTTGCTCTGCACCTGCACTGAATTAATCAGGCCGCAATAATTGCTTGGGTACAGTACTACGAAAAATCTGATCTAACAATAATGTGTTGTTGTTCGTTAAGCTGAGGAAATATAGCTCATGCAGAATCAACGCCAACATAATGCTTAACCGCAACCCCTTTAATATACTCCTGTTGACCAAAATGAGGCAGCAAATGACAGAAGATGCAGGTATGAAGCTAGATGACAATCTGGGCCAATGGGCGCATAGGCTGGAAGATAAGCCTTGGTTTTGCCTACTTTAATGGAGAACAAGTAACCTTTTCACTGCGTCTCAAAAAACAGCTAGAAAATTCTTGTTTTCCTTTTTTTAAGATTTTATTTATTTATTTGAGAGAGAGCGTGCGGACATGAGCGGGGGGCGGGGGCGGACAGAGAGACAGAGAGAGAGTGAGAGAAACAGACTCCCTGCTGAGCAGGGAGCCCGACGTGGGACTCGATCCCAGGACCCTGGGATCATGACCTGAGCCGAAGGCAGATGCTTAACGGACTGAACCACCCAGGTGCCCCGAAATTTCTTGTTTTCTTAAAGAACAGTGATAATCTTTAGTTAATTATCTGCAAAATATTACTCATCAGATGCAAAAACAATCCTTTTCTTCCTCAATATAGTAGTGTACACTAAAACTTAACGGCATTTCTGTAACTTCTTTTCAGGGGGTTAGCATTTTCATTTAGCTGATTAAAATCCATTGTAGATGATAATTATGCCAGCTTTTTAAAAAATCATTCAAACACTCAAAGATGATTTTAAAATCTTTAAATGGCTTGTACCAGATTTTTATTTCTCAAAGGGTTTATACTTATGGAAAATTTGCTTAGATTATGCCCTTTTGTCATATCCTCAGTAAATGTTAAATCAGTGCAAAATGGGTGGATTTGTATTTCTAAAAATAACCTCTTTCACAGGAAGAAGAATTAAGGAAGAGTGGGGAAGCCAAATATGCCCACTTGAGTGATGAACTTCATGTATTAATTGAAGTGTTTGCTCCACCTGGGGAAGCTTATTCACGAATGAGTCATGCATTGGAAGAGATTAAAAAATTCCTGGTTCCCGTAAGTGTCTTTCATTTTTCACAAAGATGTTTCTCATACCTTTTCTTTTTCAAGTGTGCCTTTGGTCTTCACTGACTTTTTAGACGGAGAGTCATATTGCAAACTAATCATTTGTGTAGTTGATAAGAAGGTAAAATAAAATAGAATACAACAAACGCTTAGCACGGGACCTGGCATGTTGCTGCATAACCAAGGTTTGACAGTGTCCTCCGTACATCACCAGGTCACAGTCATGAAGAATAAGACAATTAGCACATAAACACAAATATATAATTGAAGTTGCATGCTTTTCTCTTGTGTCTTAATCACTTGGTAGTTGACATGTTTTCTTGGCAATTTTTAATTAATGGAAAAAGCATTTGCAGGTACAATGGCAGGGGAAAGAGATTAGATATGTAATATATGCAACAAGACAATGATGTTACTTGAAAATATCAAATGTACTGTTACATGACATTATGCCAGGTGCTGGCTCATTATAAAACATAATGTAAAATAATCAATATTAATAGAGCCAGACATTTGTTGACATCAAACAAAAATTGGAAAAATAAACTCATTGCACTCTATGAGAGCAACAGAGAGTGTTCATTAAGTAAGGCAGCAAACTCAGGGTTGCATATTGGATAGAATTCTCTACTAATTTTCTAAGAAATAGGGGAAGGTTAAATGAATGAAGCTTTTATAAAGGTTGACAATTTAGCATTCTAGGAAGAGGTCATTCAAATAGAAATCTTGGCATTGGGGCTTAGAGCAGGGAATAAGATAATTGGAAGAGAATGCTGAGTAAAGTTTTCTGGAGTGCCTGGGCAGAAGTCTTTGGCAGAGGAGAAAGAGAGTAGCTAAGATTAATCTGTTCAATGAAGAAACACTGTAGGGCGCCTGGGTGGCTCAGTCCTTAAGCCTTCGGCTTAGGTCATGATCCCAGGGTCCTGGGATCGAGTCCCACATCAGGCTCCCTGCTCAGCAAGAAGCCTGCTTCTCCCTCTCCCATTCCCCCTGCTTGTGTTCCTGCTCTCGCTATCTCTCTCTCTCTCAAATAAATAAATAAAATCTTTAAAAAAAAAAAAAAAGAAAGAAACACTGTAGATTTCTAAAGTAAGCAATGAACTCAGAGGAAATGATGGGTAAGATTCATTGACTGGCAGTGATTTTGAGAATGGGAAAAGGAAAAAAAAAACAGAATTTCGAAATGTAAAAGCGTCAAAATCCAACCACATAATGTATTTATATGCCCAGTTTAAAAATTTCTATCAAGACAAGGTTATAGAATAATCCCATATTACTCTGGCTATTCCCTAACTTTATATGCATGCAGAATTTCTGCACAATTTATTACCTGGTGCTTATCAGAACACCTTCCTAAACAGATCCAATATTTCATAAGCACAAGGTTGTTATCTTCTCTCTTCCTTTTGCATCCAAACTAAATGCCTAGTGCTGTTGGGTAAGCAGTTTTACTATACTTAGCTCAGATCAGACCTCTAGTGATATAAGTGGTATAGAAAAAGGCTAGGACCACCTACATTACTAACTCATTTCATGCCTGTAGACAAATAATTTAAATTCTCAGAGCTTCAGCTTCTTCATCTTTAAAAAAATAATTATAACTGACTGACCTCTATCACAGTTATTGTGAATGTTAAATAGGGTAATGTATATGAAAGGACATAGAAAATTATCACGCACCATTTAAAGGGATGCTTTTAATCTATTTTATTGTTGTGGTAGATAGAATCTTGGAATGACTTTCTGAGATTAAATATGTAAGACGAAACACTATTTCATTGCTACATATATATTGGATCTAAGTTGTGGGCTAGGTTAACCCTATTTTATTATAAATGCCGGTAATACATCTCGCCTACTTCTAGACCTTGTGATACGTGTAATAATTTCATTTATAACTTCTCCACTGAAATATAGACTCCATGAGGGCAGGGCTAGCAGTGTCTCTCTTGTATTCCCATCATTTAGCATCGTGCATGGCACAATAATTATTTGTTTGAGGGTCTGACTGATGGGATGGCTGATTAATAGGCACCAGGAGTGATGCAGAGACATAAAATAGCTATTTGGGTCAAGTTGGAGGAATAGTACCCCACAATTAAGATGCTTTATATATACACATCCAGATGAGGAACGAAAATCTCACATTGGCCAATATGACCGGCTCCTGCCTATCTCGGATTTTCTCCCTGCCTGACCGACTGCTCACTCTGTGCACTCCAGACATGCTGGCTTCTGTTCATCCCGCACGCCAGGCTCTCCAGGCTCACGCCTCACTAAGGGCCTTTGAAGATTCTTCTCCAAAATACTGACACAATTGTCATTCAGGTCTCAGCTCATTTTAGCAATGCAGGAAATTCTTCCCTGACCACAGGGTCTAAAGTAACCTCCCTGCATTTGTACAATCCTATTATATTTTGTTCACAATATCACTAGCCCCTTAATTAACCCTGCAATTTATTGTCTTATCATGCTTTAGCCCTCTTCACTTACTTAATTTTCCTCATAGCTTTTATAACTTGTTCTATATATATACACATACGTATATATATTACTTATTTGTTTATTGTTGGTTTTCCTGCTAAAATATAAATGTCATGAGGGTGGGATTATTGTCTAGTTTTACTGCTTTATTCCCCTGTTTTAAACTCTGCCAGACACATGAGGACACTTAATATTTTTTGTATGGGTGAATAAATGATTGAATGAATAAGCTTTTGGTTTGGGGTTTTTTTTTTAAGATTTTTTTAAAGATTTATTTATTTTGGTGAGAAAGAGAGCATGCCAGTGCAGGGAGGGCTGGGGGAAAAGGGGAAAGAGAGAAGCAGACTCTCCACTGAACATGGAGCCCAAGGCAGGGCTCAATCTCACAACTCTGAGATCACGACCTGAGCCAGAATCAAGAGTTAGACACTCAACCGACTGAACCACCCAGATGCCCCTGAATAAGCTTTTTAAAAAATAAATAGGGGAGCCTGGGTGGTGCAGTCAGTTAAGCCTCTGACTCTTGGTTTCATCTCAGGTTGTGATCTCAGGGTTGTGAGATCAAGCCCTACATTGGGCTCAGTGTGGAGTCTGCTTAAGATTCTCTCTCCCTCTCCCCCTCCCCAGCCACCCACACCAGCCCCCCATCTCATGCTCGCACTCTCTCTCAATAAATAAGTAAATAGATTTTATTTAGTTAAATAAATAACTATTCTGATAGCTCTCAATGTTGTATTAGTAAATTCTACAATCGGTGGAAGTCCTACTTGATAAATTTTTCCCATCTGCCTTGTTTGCCTCAGCACCAAGAAAAGGATGGCAACTGTCTACTTCATCTTTCACTAGAACCACGGGGGGGCAAATATGAACTGCCAGTTCTTTTTTTATTATAAAAAAATTACTTGCTGATCCAGGTTTCTTTTGACATTCAATATTAAAGTCTATAGAAATGCTAATGTATCAGGACATTAAAATTGACAAATAAAATAGGTGAAGAATTATAGCCAGTAAGAGGCATGTTAGAACCACATAGAAAGCTAATGTAGAATAGGACTACCATCTAATTCCTCTATGAAATGGAGTGTCTTTCCATAGAGTTTTTACCTTCCTTGCCCTTCTTTTATGTTATCCAGCATTTATCCAATGTGCCCTATGTCCAGAGGTTGTAGTTGTTCAAGACTGCTGACTTCGGAACATACAACTTGTCATGAAATGTCTGAATGTGGTAAGCTGTTCGAAAACAACACAGTTTTAGTACTTTAAATGAATTGTTAAGAGAAAAACCATTATTGTTACCTTGGGAAAAAATTTCTAACTTGCTGGTCTCCCTCCAGTTACCACAGTCTTATCAAAACAAGTAGAGTGGCACGTCAATAAAATATCAATAAATTGAATTCTTCTAATTTTAAATCTCTAATACTTTGAGCAGATACTCTATTAAAGTTTTCACTTATTGCTAATTTGGCATACAAATACAGATTAAGCATATTAAATCATTTGACAAATAGTGACAAAAGGATATAAAATCCTAATCTATGTTTCAGTAATGCTAATGCCTTTCTCTTTCCTTTGTCGTGTATAAAGCGGTAAACAAATGTTGTCATTATTATCATTATATTTTATCATACTCCTTTCTCTTATAGCTCAGACACTAGGACTGTCACATATAGTTGTGCAGATTACCCCTTACACAAGGCTAGGGGATAACATTTACATTGTAGTTTGTGAATGAGACTTCCCTGGGATCCCTGACTACAACTTCCCCTTTTCCAACTTTAAAATAATGGCACTGGGGGCGCCTGGGTGGCTCAGTTGGTTAAGCGACTGCCTTCGGCTCAGGTCATGATCCTGGAGTCCCGGGATCGAGTCCCGCATTGGGCTCCCTGTTCAGCGGGGAGTCTGCTTCTCTCTCTGACCCTCCCCCCTCTCATGCTCTCTGTCTCTCACTCTCTCTCTCTCAAATAAATAAATAAATTTAAAAAATAAATAAATAAATAAAATAATGGCATTGTATTTCATTTTCCTACTGGTTAACTCTCACCTTCAATTAAGTTGAGTTAGTAAGTTTTAATAATGCTTAATAATTAGCTCATGATTGAACATAATACATTGTCTCATAATTAGAATTTAGGAGGGTTTAGCAAAATTCTGCTCATTGAATGTGAGTTTATTCATTCTTTCATAGAAAAGATGAAAGGATGGTTCTCCACACAACCAGGAAATTAGGTCTAGGTCACAGATAACAAACAAATAGATGACTTTGTTACCGGCTCAACAGTTAGTTGTTGGCAGAATTAAGAGATCACAGTGCTCATTTCTACCAAGCCCTGGCATGGCCCCAGAATCTCAGCACAGTATGCTACACAACACTAGAATATTATCAGAGTTGACAGAATTTGAAAACAATTTGTCATAACTAGGATAAGTCTCTAATGATCATTGCTAGAGGTTTTGTCACTTAAAGAAAAGGTATTATATAGATATACATATATATGTAATATTCAACATAGAATACAGTATATTGTACATTAGCAAGAGAATACAATATATTAACACAATTCAACACAGAAAAAAATGCATCATTCCAGGTTATTTCTTTCCTACATCAGATTGGATGTATGTCTTGGTGACAGTGGTGATTCTTGAAATGGGGCAATTAGGGCATATTATATCATTTCAGGTTTGAGATTAGAAAACTGTGTAGGAAACCTCTCAGGAGTGTGACTATGGAAGAAAAGTAAATGCTTTTCCTCTTTAGAGTAAAAGCAAAGAGAGGACATTCTTGCCTTCTCTTCTTCAAAGACTGTAATCCTAGCTCTGAAATGGGAAAATGACACTGATCGTTATTAACAATCATACAGGGAAGTAGATATAAGGAAAATAGAAAAGAAAAGCAGAGTATTTTCATTCTAGGAGATAGAAGATATAGACTTTCATGCACTAATAAAATTTTTATAAAGCTCTGAAAGATTATAAATATAAGAATGTATCCCTGAAATTCATGCTATAATTTAATAAAAAGTGAAAATTTGGTCAGAGTGTTTTATGCAAGAGAATATGTAGGGAAAACAATGTATTAAATAAAAACCCACCAACAAGCAAAAATAATGATAATTTGCAAGACCTATGTACAAGGTGGGAAATGGCAGATACATATTGGCTGGCTGATGGCAGGAGTGTAGCATGTATAGCAACAACATCCTACAGGCAAGGTAATGATCAAAAACAGAATAAAAAAAATAAAGTTCAATGCAGAGAGGGACCAGAACCCATAACCTGGATATCATTCCCACACTGCTGGGTTTGTTGTTAAAATGTTGCAAGAGTTTCCTCAGATAGGGTTGCTGGAGTGGTGGGGGGTGGGAGGGATGGGATGGCTGGGTGATAGACATTGGGGAGAGTATGTGCTATGGTGAGCGCTGTGAATTGTGTTTAAGACTGTTGAATCACAGACCTGTACCTCTGAAACAAATAATACATTATATGTTAAAAAAAAAAGTAGGAAGGGAAAAATGAAGGGGGGCAAATCGGAGGGGGAGACAAACTGAGGGTTCTAGAGGGGAGGGGGTGGGGGATGGGTTAGCCTGGTGATGGGTATTAAAGAGGGCATGTACTGAATGAAGCACTGGGTATTATACACAAACAATGAATCATGGAACACTACATCAAAAACTAACGATGTAATGTACAGTGATTAACATAACATAATAAAATTAAAAAAAAAAAGAGTTTCCTCAGATTGCTCTCTTCAAAACAATTGAGTCTCTTTTCTTTCTCATAATTAACCATATTCTAATGGTGTGGTAACTAATAGCACTAAGCACAAAGCCACATGTATTTATGTAATTATTACTTGCTCAGAAATACTTCCTGTATTGCTATAGTACTAAGATAATATTCTGATTGTATTTGGAGACATTTATAACCAACTAACATTGACTATTTCTTATCTGATAAGTCGTAATAGATAATACAGACCTATGACTTAGGAAATAATTAAAATTATTACTTATTCTTAGAACAGAGCTAATAATGATTACTATTATATAATTAATTAGAATAAAATTATTATAATAACAAGATATAATTAATTAGAATACCACTGTAATAATATAATTTATTATTATTATTGTTGTTGAGATGCAAGGCCACTTTAGTATTGCTAATTGACTGGCATAACCCAGAAAGCAGATAAAAAGAAAAGTGGATTTGATTTTGATTTTGATTTTCTACAAATCTTAACGCAAGTATCTTCTTACTCCTCACAGTACAAATAATCAAATGTTCACTTTATGAATCTAGAGTCAGGATGTGATAATCTCTTTTCTATCTTAAGAAACAATTTATCACTAGTGATTTCTGGTCTCATTTGATGTCAAGGATCTGAATTCTCCAAGGCCACTCTTTTCAGGAGTTTTTACTGCTTTTTAGTTGCCCAGCATCATTCTCCTGTTTCTTTCACCATCTTTTTTTTTTCTAATTATGTTATGTTAATCACCATACATTACATCATTAGTTTTTGATGTAGTCTTTCACCATCTTGATTTCAACTTGATAATTTACTTCTTCCCCATTAACTGGCATTAAATCTCAATAACTACTTTTGCAATTCCAATAGTAGTCGTTAACATGAAGGCTTAGCAACATTCCTAAGGTTATCTGTATTATTAAAGATCTGTAGTTCCTAAGGATACAGGATCTGATCGTCAAGGCAAAAATCTTCACCTCTTGGGGCACCTGGCTGGCTCCATTAGTAGAGTGTGCAGTTCTTGATCTTAGTGTTGTGGTTTCAAGTTCCATGTTGGGTGTAGAGATTACTTAAAAAATAAAAATATCTTTAAAAAAATCTTCACTTCTTAACTTCTTCTGTTTGTAGTATAAGGGAATTTGTAGAGGATCAAATAGAAATTTTATATTGTATTCAGAACATTTACTGAATGCTAATCCTGCACTTGTACACAGGTACATAACAAACATATGCCAACACTGACCTGAAAATACTTTTATAGTTGGAAGCAACTTAAAAAGACTTATGATTATTGAAGAATTTGGTACAAAAAATGAATCACGGCAGAAAAGTAGCTCAATAATCAGAATCTGTTAAATAAATGTATAATTTTTAACTGAGTCAATAATTTAAGTAAGTAGTATCAGTGGTCTAAATAATGCAAGGCAAAAGATTTGTTTAAATTCAATTCAACAAATATTTCTGAACATCAAATATATGCTACGCATGATTCTAGGAATTTGTGTTACATCAGTCACTGCCCGTGTAGAATTTAATAACCAGAAAACTATCTTCAAGATTTAAAAGATAAATATTATGGAGACATATTTAAGAGAGAATGGGAAATGGGAGACCAGATTAGATAATATGGACAATAGTAATGATGGACCGGGCAATGTTGATCAAATAGAAAGTGTTAATTCTAGAGTCAAGAAAAATCAGAATTGTTTCCTAGGAGGGGTTCAAGATGGCAATGTAGGAAGATCCTGAGCTCCATCCTCTTGTGGACACAAAAAATTTACCACCACATATGGAGTAATTTCCTCAGAAAAAAATCTGAAACTTGGATGACTGAAGCCTTCACAGCAAAGAATAAAAGGACAGTGTCAAAATGCACTGTCAAAATGGATAGGAGTGGCAGAGGCAATCCTCAACAAAATATTAGCAAACAATGGTCTTCCCAGGAACACCACCCTCGCCACATAGGCACAGCAATCCACAGTTAGGAGAGATCTCAAAAATGCAGATCTTTTCCCTGAGAAGTGAGAGGTCTATGCTCCACATCAGGTACCCCAACCTTAGATTCTGATTAGGACAGATGAGCCCCCAAGAAGCCTGGCTTTGGAAACCAACAGGGATTATGTCCAAGAAAACCACAGAACTTTAGGAAATGGGAGAACACACTCTTAAAGGGCTCGCACATAGACTAACTCATCCCATGACTCAGCATAAAAACACCAGTTGGATAAGCAATTGGACCATGTGTGAAGGAGACCCACTTACTATTTTGGGGTGTCTGCTGAAGAAGCAGGAACTTGTTGGGACTCTCTCTGGGACAGAGACACTAACATATGCCATTTTTGTGATCTCATTCTGACTTGCTAATACTGGCGCTGGCAGGCACTATTTTGGAATTTTCCTCTAGCCTGTTAGTGCTAGGAGACATGGTTCTTTGAAAAGATAAACAAAATTGACAGATTTTTAGTTAGACTCACTAAGTCACTAAGAAAAATAGAGAGGACTCAAGCAAATAAAATCAGAAGTGAAGGAGGAAAGTTACAACTCATATCACATAAATACAAAGGATTATAAGAAACTATTACAATTATATGCCAACAAATCAGATAAGAGATGAATAAATTCCTAGAAACACACAATCTTCCAAGACTGAATCATGAAGAAATAAAAAATTTGAGTAGGCCAATTTCTAGTAAGGAGATTGAATTGTTGATCAAAACTTCTCAACAAACAAAAGTCCAAGATCAGACAGTTGCACCAGTGAATTCTACCCCACAGTTGAAGAAGATTTAATACTTATCCTTCTCAAATTCTTCCAAAAAAATTGAAGAGGAAAGAATGCCTCAAAACCCATTTTATAAGGTCAGCATTACTTTGATACCAAAACTAGACAAGGGCACAGCAAAAAAAAGAAAATTGCAGGCCAATATCCCTGATGAAAATCCTCAACAAAATATTAGCAAACCAAGTTCAGCAATACCTTAAAAGGATCATACACCATGATCAAATGGGATTTATTCTAAGGATGCAAGGATGGTTCGACATCTGTAAATCAATCAGCATAATACACTACATTAACAACAACAACAAAAAGGATAAAAGTCATATGACAATCTCAATAGTTGCAGAAAGAACATTTACAAAATCTAACATCCATTTAAGGTAAAAACTCTTAACAAAGTGGGCATAGAGGCAAAGTATCTAAATATAAGCCATATATGACAAGCCCACAGGTAACATCATACTAAATGGTGAAAAACTGAAAGATTTTCTCTAAGATCAGGAACAAGACAAGGTTTCCCACTCTTGCCACTTTTATTCAACATAGTTTTGGAAGCTGTAGCCACAGGAATAAGACAAGAAAGTGAAATAAAAGCCATCTAAAACAGAAAGGAAAGGTAAAACTGTTACTATTTGCAAATGACATGGTGCTATATATAGAATACCCTAAAGTCTTCACCAAAAAAAAAAAAAAAGGTGTTAGAACTAATAAGTGAATTCAGTAAAATTGTAGCATACAAAATCAATATACAGAAATCTGTGGCAGCGCTATACACTAGTAAAAAACTATCAGAAATAGAAATTAAGAAAGCAATCCCATTGACAGTTGCATTATAAAGAATAAATACCTAGGAATAAATTTAACCAAGGAGGTAAAGACCTATACTGAAAACTGTAAGATACAGATGAAATAAAATGAAGATGCAGTAAGTGGAAAGATATTCTGTGCTCACGGATTGGAAGAATTAATATTGTTAAAATGTCCATACTACCTAAAGCAATCCACAAATTCAGTGCAATCCCTGCCAAAATTCCAATTGCATTTTTTCACAGAAGTAGAAGGAAGATTTCTAAAATCTGTATGGAACCAAAGAAGATTCCAATACCCAAAGCAGTCTTGAGAAAGAAGAACAAAGGTAGAGGAATCACACACTCCTTGATATTACAAAAGATGTCGTAATCCCTAGACTACAAAGTTATAGTAATCAAAGCAGTAAGGTATTGGCATAAAAACAGATCAGTGGAATAGAATTAAGAGCCCTGAAGAAAACCCACAAATATACGGACAATTAATTTACAACAAAGGAGCCAAGAACATCCAATGGTGAAAGAATAATCTCTTCAACAAATGGTGCTGGGAAAACTGGACAGTTGCATGCAAAAGAATGAAACTAGGTCACTGTCTTACACCATATGCAAAATTAACTCAAAATGGATTAAAGACTTGCATATAAGACCTGCAGACCTAAAATTCCAGAAGAAAAAATAGATGATAAGCTTCTTGACATCAGTCTAAGCAATGTGGATCTGACTCCAAAGGCAAGGCAAACAGATATAAAAGTAAATGAATGACACTACTTCAAACTAAAAATACTTATGCACAGAAAAGGAAATCATCATCAAAATAAAAAGGCAACCTACTAAATATTTGCAAATCATACATCTGATAGGGAACTAATCTCCAAAGTATAAAAGGAACTCATATAACTAACAACAACAACAAAAACCCAAACAACCCTATTAAAAAACGGACAGATTATCTGAACAGACATTTTTCCGAAGACATACTGATGGCCAGCTGGTGCATTAAAAGATGTCCAACAGGGGCGCTTGGGTGGCTCAGTCAGTTAAGTGGGCTGCCTTCGGCTCAGGTCATGATCCCAGGGTCCTGGGATTGAGCCCCGCATCGGGTTCCCTGCTCAGCGGGGAGCCTGCTTCTCCCTCTCCCACTCCCCCTGCTTGTGTTCCCTCTCTCGCTGTCTCTCTCTCTCTGTCAAATAAATAAATAAAATCTTAAAAAAATAAAACAAAATAAAAGATGTCCAACATCACTAATTCTTAGGAAAATTCAAATCAAAACCATAATGAGATATAACCTCACACCTGTTAAAATGACTATTATCAAACAGACAAGAAATAAGTGTTGGAGAGGATGTGGAGAACAGCAAATTCTTATACACTGTTAGTAGGAATGTAAATTGGCTCAACCCCTATGGAAAACAGTATAGAGATGTCTCAAAATATTAAGAATAGATCTACCATATGATCCAGTTATTCCACTTCTGAGTGTTTATCTAAAGAATATGAAAATACTAATTGAAAAGATATATGCACCCCTATGTTTATTGCAGCATTATTTACAATAGCCAAGGCATGAAAACAACTTAAGTATTCATCTATGGATGAATGGCTAAAGAGAATGTGTTATATGTATATATAATGGAATATTATTCAGCCATAAAGAAGAATAAAATCTTGCCTTTTGCAACAACATAGATGGACCTAAAGGGTATAACACTAAGTGAAGTCATTCAGATGGAAAAAGACAAATACCATATGATTTCATTCATGTGTGAAATCTAGAAAACAAAACAAATGAACAAATAAAATAATGCGAAAACTCACAGATAGAACAGATTGATTGTTACTAGAGTGGAAGGATGTTGTCAGGTGGGCAAAATGTGTGAAAGCAGGGGTCAGTTGTATGGTGATGGATGATAATTACACCTTTGGTGGTGATCACTTTGTAGTATATACAGATGTCAAATTACAATGTTGTACACCTGAAACTCACATGTTATATGCCAATTTTATATCAATTTAAAAAAAAGAAAGGAAAAGAAAATCAACTGCTGACAAAGAACACCACCATACAGACAAGAGTCAATTTTTCAGTGAGACAGAGAATGTTCAAAAGAGAGAGTTAGGACAGAGGACCGAAGTAAGGGGGCTGTGGAGAAAGAGAGAGAGTGTTTTGATTAGTTTCTTGAAGGTGTTGGTGACCCACAGTTGAAGAGTCTATTTCATAATGAATATCTTTTTAAAAATACAAGAAAAATGTAGGGAATAGCATATTCTAAAACTTATTATTTTGCAAAATTATGTATTCCTGAAATGTATCTTCAGCTTCTGTTCTAGCAATTAGTTTTTACTTTTCAAATAGCTTATTTTGCCGCTACATAAGATACAATGTAAGCTTATTTCGAATTGCTCTTCTTTGATTAACTGATCTCATTTTACTTTCAGCAAGCTGCAATGGGAAATATATTGATTCCTGTTGACAGTATTCAAACTAGATATCCAGGGAACTTGGAAGAATCCCTACTCTTCTAAGAAATATATCTTCTATCTCATCTCTCATCTTTGTTTTTTGCCTCTTTCTCTGTTGCACCCAGGCTCTCCGCATAGTGTATGTAAGGATGCACATACAGGTGACCCTTGTACAATGTGGGGGTAGGGGCATCAACTCCACCTGTATAGTTGAAATTGTGTGTATACCTTTTAACTCCCTCAAAAACTCAATTACTAACAGCCTACTATTGACCAGAAGCCTTACTGATAACATAGACAATTAACACATATTTTGTATGTTATATATATTATATACTGTATTCTTACAATAAACTAAGCCAGAGAAGAGAAAAAGTTGCTAAGAAAAACATAAAGAAGAAAAAATCAATTTACAACACTGTACTGTGTCAAAAAATACATATATAAGTGGGTTCAAACCCATGTTGCTCAAAGGTCACCTGTATAATTCCTTAAAATACAAATAGAAATGGCTTACTGGATGGTCTATCTTCGATATAGTACAAATAGAAATTGGTTTTATTTTTCGATAACTACTGTCATTCTTCTTTTCTTATTCATTACCAACAGCTTGAGCAAATCACATAGCTTTCCCCTCGTTCTCCTGTTAGAAGAATCTTAATTTACACAATTCAGGTTTTAAGTCCAGTTAGTTCCAATTTGTGATTTCAATTTCAAATCCAATTCAAACCTCCACTCCTCCCTGAATTTACAGCTTCGGGAGTAGCAGTGGCGAGGGAGGCATGGTCTGCTCATCTATCTCCTGCCACTTTTTCCACACTCCAGTTCCTAGTGCTCCCAGTGAATGGTCTTGGCAGGTGAGGTAGGAGGTGATAGGAAATTAGAGAAAGGTGGGCTATAAAACTGGTCCTGTGGTAATCTGGTTATTTTGGTTGGTTTGAGACTTACTTCAGTTATTTTCCTCAGATGGGATTTATGGATGACAGACCAGAGGAATTGTTGTTGTTCCTCAAATAACTTGCTTTCTTCCTTTCTGCTGAGTGATGTCTGGGAGGAGCTCAGGGTTCTCACGTGCCATCGTCCTTTCTCTCGGTTATGTCCTGATACTATTCTACCATCTTCTTGCTACCAGTGGTTCAGGTGGGTTTTGTCCTGTGTTCCTATTTTCTCCTTTCTCTCTGAGAGCTTGAAGGATAATTTTACCTTGTCCTTGGAGTTGAAGGATTTTACCAGAACATGCTGAGGTTTGACCCTTTTCTTATCAGCCTGGCCTGGAAATCCGTAAGCTCTTTCAGTTGGCATTGGCATTAGATCTTCCTTTCAGGGAAATTATCTCCTTATTATTTGTATATTTTCTTTTCTCTATATTTTTCCTCTTCCTTCTTTTGAAACTCTTATTGCCTATGGCAAGTCTCCTGAGTCTTTATTTTTCTTCAATTGCTTTTTTCTATCAATTTGTATCTTCTTAACATTTTGCTCATGCATCACAAAGATACCCCCTACATGGCCTTCTAAGATACAGATTCAGGATTTAGCAGTGACAATGTTATCTTCCAGTCCCTTGAATTGTTTAGAAGGAATCATGTAGATATTGTGCTTACTTCTTTGTTTTGTTTTATGTTTTCAGAAACTACTGTAACTGTATTGTCTTAGGTATTTCTTCTGTTTTTCTGTTTGGGTTTATTTCTGTCCTCTCTGGCAGCTTTATTTCACTGGGTGGGTTTTCAGCCTGCTCTCACTGTCTCCAGATGCTCTTTCCATTTTTTTTCTTTCTATCTTGATTAGATCTGTCTTTTAGGTACCTCTAGCAACACCAGCCCTCCAAAATGTCAGAAAGTAAATCAGTCTTCCCCACACGGACCAAAAATGTAGAAAGACACAGGCCACCAAAAACTTGGGGAGAACCTAAAAAATGTTCTTCCTGTTCTCCCATCTCTCTTTACCTTCCCAGACTTGAGGGCTCACTCATTCTGGTCTTTCTTAGCCTCTTGCTGGCCAGGGAGAATCGGCCTCAAGTGAGTCTGTGTGGCAACTTTACACTTGAATGAAGTACAGATCTCTGCAAGCCAAACTCTTTCTCAAATATTCACTCTACCATTACCATTCTGGGGTTTTCCAGCACCGGATTTCATGTACTCACTCAACCACACACAATGAAGGCCTATCCCAGTTAGTTTTCTTAGCTAGGTCTCTCAGAGATCTCAAAGTGACATGCACGTAACTTCTGAGGGTCTCAGTCATTATTTCAGCTAAAATGTGCTAGTGTGTTACAGTTGGTAAAGAAAGAGAAAGCTGCATTAAGGTCACTATCTTTCCAGGATTGCTAAGGTCTTCCACAGTTAGTTTAATGAATTCTCTTTATATTCAACATATGGAAAAAAACATCTAAAGTAACTTTATAGGTGCCAGAGATTGTAAGTTTGAACTCTGTGTATCATGTGACACTGTGAAGATGAGTATTTTGTTTTGTAATAAATCAAAATTTATGTATTTAAAATACAATAAAATAAAATATTCCATAAGAGAAAAAAACATAGTATTCCATGACTATATACCCCTGTAAAGAGTAGATATACAGTTGTTTCCATATGTTTTATACAGATGTTGTCAAGTTAATATGCACAAATACCAGTGAAGGCCTGGCCTTAATGGTAGAAATATTAAGATAAACCTGTTTGGGAATTCAGAGCATTCACATAAGTGATAAATGTGTCAGTAACAATTCCTATGTGCCGTTAATAGCCAATTATGAGTGTAATATTCTTTTTACTATGTTTTTCAACAGAAAAATTAAAAATTAAAAATTAAATTTAAAAAAAATTAAAATTAAAATTATTTCTACTCTCTTTGTATACCTTTTGCCTGAGATTTTTCTGTAGGAAGAGATAGTGACATTTGTTTAGAATCTACGACCTGCCAGGCTTTCTGGTGGGTAGCTTATCGACATTACTTTTTGTTATCCTCATAACAAGCCGATGGTTGTATAATGCTTAATATATAGATGAGGAGGTTGAGGCTGGGCAAGATTGCGTAGCTACGTAAATAGCATGAGTAGCCTGGCATAGCGAAGCCTACCTGACTTTGAAGCCCTAGTTTTCTCACAGCAGTGCATCATTTTCCACATTAGACAATAAAAGAATTAATTGTCTAAGATTGGGTCCAGTTAGACATCTGTATTTAGTTACAAAGCTGTTGATAAGTGACAAACTAGATATGAATAAAACATAGAAAATATCACCTTTGCATAGCTCCATTTGGTTTTTACCATCGGATTCTAATTCTGTATATGTGTATGTATGTAAGTGTGTAAAATAATCCCTTATGGTGTTTCTATGTATAGAACCAATCAGTTTGGTATCAATATTAAATAACTGTGGAAAGTCGTTCCTTTTCAGGGCAAACTTTTTTTGAGATTCTTGAAAACCCGTTTACTCTTAGATTGCTGCCACTTTCCAGATGCCCTTTGTTTCTTTACTTTCTTCTGAAGTTTACAGTTTTAGGGTTTGGCTGCTATAATATGGAACTTTTAGTTACTCTATTATAACAAGAATGATAAAATCTTAGAATTTTAAGAGACTGTGTTGTTTTGACTCCATCTTTGACACAGGAGTCCACATTCTCCAACCAGTATTTATCTTTGCTTAGGTCAAAATAAATGTTGAGCACACAGATTCTTGTAATAATTTTATCCAACCTTATTGGTCCTATTTCCCAGAGCACACTGAAGGTGATAGCAAACACCACCTGGTATTAGCACTCTTCCCCAAAATGACATTTTATCTTCTCTTCCCTTCTTAGTACTAATCTACTTCTCATTTGAGAAGGTTGAGAAGCTGTAGAAAGACATGTTATAAGCAAGAGTAGATATCAGAATCAGAGTTAGATTCTTTTAAAAGTGAAAGAGGACCTCCTACAAATAGAATGTGGATAACTACTCTCCTTAAACCCATAAATAGACAAGTTACAGGTAAGATGAGGGAGGTTTCAGCTAAAATTAGTCCTCATGCAAGGTACAGACATCATCTTATACCAAACACATTTTTATTTTTTAAATTTATTTTTTATTTAAATTCCAGTTAGTTAGCATACAGTGTAATATTAGTTTCAGGTGTACAATATAGTGATTCAACAATTCCATACAACACCCAGGGCTCATCACAAGTGCCCTTGTTAATCCATATCACCTAACCTATCCCCCACTTACCTCCCCTCTGTCACCCATCAGTTTATTCTCCATAGCTAAGAGTCTGTTTCTTGGTTTTCTTCTCTTTTTTCTTCTCTTTTTTTCCCCTATGATCATTTGTTTTGTTTTTTAAATTCCACATATGAGTGGAGTGAAATCATATAGTATTTGTCTTCTCTGACTTATTTCCCTTAGCATAATACTCTAGTCCCATCCATGTCATTGCAAATGGCAAGATTTCATTCTTTTTTATGGCTGAGTAATATTTCATTGCATATACCACTTCTGCATCCATTCATCAGTCGATGGACACTTGGTCTCTTTCCATAATTTGACTATTGGGTTTTTTTTCTAAGATTTTATTTATTTATTTGAGAGAGAGAGAGAGAGCATAAGTGGGGAGAGTGACAGGCAGAGGGAGAGGGAGAAGTAGGCTTCCCACTGAGCAGGGAGCCCGATGCGGGGCTCGATCCCAGGACCCTGAGATCATGACTTGAGCTGAAAGCAGACGCTTAACCAACTGAGCCACCCAGGGGCCCCTTGGCTATTGTTTTTAATGCTGCTATAAACATTGAGGTGCATATATCCCTTCAAATTAGTATTTTTTTTATTCTTTGGGTAAATACCTAGTAGTACAATTGCTGGATCATAGGGTAGCTCTGTAGTTAAAAAAACATAGAGTTTTTTTAACTGTGGCTGGATATTTATATTTTACTTTTTTTTTTTTTTACATTTCTAGAACTGCAGAAAAACACAAAGAGTAAAACAATAAGCACCTATATTCCTATCACCCAGATTTAAAACTTTTAACTTTTATCTTACTATTTTCCCTTTTACTTTTCTTTTATGTTTTTAGTTGTTTTTAGGAAATACAATATTACCAGCCTCCCATGGAACAACATATTTTTAACTTTTTGAGGAACCACCATACTGCCAAATACATTTTTAAATGTGAAACACACCTACTGTGTAAGAAATAAATAAAAGACCATGTGTAAGAAGTATTCTTTACTTAAAGAAGTATACTGAATTATTAGAATTAACAATAACCTAGTAATTGCACAAGTTTTGATACAAGGAGAGTAACCCTTTAGAACTTAGGTGCCCTAACGAAAATATGTCAAAACCCAGGGCATACCCATACGAATGATAATGTCAGTCTTAGGTCCTATGAGCAAAGAGTCAACTTTAAGTTCTACGAGCAAAGACAGTCTTTTTTTTTTTTTCCCAAAATTTCATCATTTAGATACCCTGTTACCCTGGAATTAAACCCAGCCCACTTTGTCACAGAAAACATTTTCTATGTTAAAGCTTTTATCCCCATGCCTATATAAACACATTCTTTTAATTGTAGATGTGGAAGGAATTTTTAAGCTCAGGACAATTTAAATTTTGATGGTTAGGAAGAAAATAATTGCAAATACTTCAGTTTTTGCCAATTCCCTAAAGAATTTTCAGAGCTGTGGGGTTCCAAAGAGGGTAGTTTGAAAATTACTGGTGGAATCCAACTCTCATTTTACCAATGAGGATACTAAAGCCCAGCATGGTTACCTGAGCTGTCCAAGTCAGGCAGCAAAAGATGAATGGGTCAGATGCCTCCTTATAGGAAAATTATCAAAATATGAAGGCCCAATTGCTAAAAATCTCTCATGTTCTGTTGGAGAGGATGAAATAAGTCACTTACAGATGATGGTTGTGTAGTTAGCATTAGGCTTCTCCATATTTGAAACATTCTATATGCTTGTCACATAGACAACTCTGGACTTCCTACCTTTCAGTAAGCATTTGCCAATATTATTTTTAGTGGCAAAGCAGGCACAGTTTTCCCTTCTCATTCTTAGATACTCATTAATTCAGCAATATCTTCATAAGTCTGTTCTACTTGGGTACCTCTTCCTTGCTTTCCCTTTCTTGTTTTTATGGCACAAATGCATTATACCCTTGGTGAAAGTACTTTGCCGTTGTTTTGAACATAGGTAAAGAATGTGTGACAGAGCTTTTAGGGTAGGACTAGAAACATTAAAATAACATATTTTGAAATTATACATTGCCAGACACTCTAAGGAATATTCTTTCATCTAACATCAAGCTGATGCCTCCTTACATTATAATGTGGTCACTCTCACAGTTAGCAGTAAAGGTTAATAATACAACATATTAAGATATATTTAGAAAGTAGACTGCAAAAGGAAAAAGAGGACTGACACAATAATGAATATATGGTATTGGTTGTTCTTAGGAATAAAAGCAAAATACCATTTGAAATTACCACTTTGGAACTTCAGGGTCCTCTTGCCTGGGTAATGAAGTTATAGGTTTAACCAATATTCCATACACTCTGGAGAGAGTGGTTCTACTTTAGTTAGAGCCTACTGGTTAAAATGAAAAGTGATTCACTCAGATGAGATCTTATATATAAGCATGAGTGGAGGGAAGGGGTGTAATAATAAAATATTATATATATATATATCTTTATATTTATACTATATTATAGAATTATAATTATTGTTATATAGTTATACACAAATACTTATGGAGAGAGAGGGTCAGACAGACAGACAGACAGACTAGAGGCAGATTCTCATGGAAATCCTAAGAGCAGGAAAAATAGTAATATAAGGCCTCACAAAGAACAGCATCCTGGGTGCGCCAGACACAGTAGGGTCTCTGAGAAGTATCTTCAGCATTAAAATGATCCATCTCTCTGTGTGTCTGTTCACTTCTCAACTTCTTCCCAACAGCCTTCTCTACCTGCCACTCTTCTCGTCTTCCTGTACATCACAACTTCTAATCAATCATACCTTGTGGCTCCCTTGAACTTTGTTTTGCCATCAGAGCTTCACTCCATCTTGCTCCTGGCCCTTTAGATCTCTCCTTTGAGCCATAGCTCCCACTGCTGCCCTTTGTTCTCCTTCTTGTATAGATCTGCTATTACAGATTCAAGACCAACAGCTTGGAAAATCAGCTTAAATATCAGAACACTTTCAAATAAATGTAATTCTCTGCATCAAATTTCATTGATACAGTGTTATCGTAAGGTATTAATTTCGTCACTTTTTTCCTTCCTTCCTTCGTTTTCTTTTGCTTTCTTTTCTTATCTTCCTCAAATTTCAATGGAGGTATTTGTCTATTTATTTCTTGTAGACATAGGGAAAGAAATCCTACTCTAGTCTAATAATTCAAACATAGCACAGTATTATAATTGTAACTTCATATGTATTGCTACATTTGTATGACTTTAAATGAACTGACTAAAAATTTTTAAATTTAAAAGAAAATAGCAAGAATCCTATTTTCCTTTAAAATGTATTCCAATTAAAATACGTAATTTTTATAGATCTTAGTTCGTAACACTATCCCATCCATTTAAAAAAATATGTATTAGGAATTGTTTGAGGAGTGCCTGGGTGACTCTGTCGTTAAGCGTGTGCCTTTGGCTCAGGTCATGATCCCAGGATCCTGGGATCGAGCCCCGCATCGGGTTCCCTGCTCAGTGGGAAGCCTGCTTCTCCCTCTCCCACTCCCCCTGCTTGTGTTCTCTCTCTCGCTGTCTCTCTCTCTGTCAAATAAATAAATAAAATCTTAAAAAAAAAAAAGAATTGTTTGATAAATAGCTCACATAAATTCTTAATGTTGCTTAAATTAGCTTGATATTTAGAAATTAGAAACATATTGATGAATAAATGTCTGATGATGCTACTATTTAGGGAAATGTTTTCTTTAAATACAGGATAGGGAGAGGCAAGGAAAAAATGAAACATCTGAACCAGGAACACTCACCTTATTCCAGTGGTTTCATAGACTCTTAGATCTCTCAAAATCCACCTTCCAATAGATGACATTAAGGCTAGAATGGTTATGGAGTACTCATGCAGCTAGGGACAATAATAGTTTGGAGGAAAAAAAGATAAATATGTGAGGTAATGGATGTGTCAATTAACTTGTTAGGAGGATCCTTTCACAGTGTGTACATATCACAAAATAGACTAAATATCTTACAATTTTGTCAAGCATACCTCAATAAAGCTGAAAAACATAAACTTCATGTTATTTATAAGACAAAAATAAAAGAGAGAGAGAATTGGACTGTCACATCATGTGACATTAAATGGACTTTGGCTTCTTAGGATATTGTGTCATTCTTATTTTCTCCTGCCAGCTAGATCCCTGATCACTCTGAGATCACTTTAGAATCAGATGAAACCTCCAGGTACTTCGCCCAGAAAAATGCACAGGCACATTAATATTTTACACAAAAGTCCAGGGGATTCACATTCACAGACCCAAGATTAGGGGGCTCACACTAGAAACATCAAACTCTTAGTATGGGAGAAGGAAATATAAAAATGCATGACTAACACTGTATTAAAATGCTAATCTTATTCTATATTAGAAAATTAAATGATCTATATTGAAAAACACAGGTCATTTTGCCTCAAACTACCTGAAGATAATTATAATAGTAAAGCAGGTTTTCTTATAGTTATCTTCTTAAATGAATGAATATTTTATCTTACAGTGAGGGAATTTCATCACCAAACTGTGATTCTCTACCTTTCTCACTCCCAAATGTCATTTTAAGCAGGATACAAATGTCATATCAATTATAGTGCATTAGAATATATTTCATCCAGAGATTTCTTCCCCCTAATATCAATCATAAGATTTTGTCTGATTGAGCAGGAAGTTCTACTGTCTGTTGCCAACTGACCCTAAACTTCTTATTTAAATAATAACATCAGGAAATGTAGCTCATAATAAAAATAGAAAAAATGGTGAAGAAACTTGACTATGAATTATTTATTACATTTTAGATTAATTTATTGCCGTCACTCAAACTTCCACTTCTGATTGAAGTGATTCTCTAAACATTATCCATCAAAGTATCAGTAGTCCCACGGTTCTCTACTCTCCCCTACAAGAAAATGCCTTAATATCCTCTAATCTAGAAAGCTTTACCACAGTCCAGAATATCCATATCTGTAAATTGTACCTATTAGTCATTTCTGATCAGGGAGGGGATAAAAATAATTGTATAATATTATAGTGGAAGAAATCCTTCCTCATATTGGTGACCCAGGTGATTTTTTTTAGGATATCAGATTTTCCACTACCCCACATCTAGCCAGTCTGGAAAATATCAATCCTCCCTCACTTTGTGCTCTCCATTTGCATACATCGGACCTGAGGTTAAAGGGGGAAAAATACCTGCAGGAAATAATGTTAACCTGAAAACCAAACATCTCCCCAAATCCCACTTGATTTTTATTATCTGAATTTAAATAATCAGAGATCGAGAAAAGACAGGAAGCCTAATGTCCTTCTCTCCTCCTCCCACGCCCAGTGCTGGGCCATGCCTGTAGCAGTCCGGAATCTGGGCCCTCTTGCCTCTTTTCAAGGCCTTCAAGCTTTCACACCCATAGGGCTATGATTGATTTTGGGGACAGATGTTTCAGGCACCCTGAAATTGGCCCACTAGCACATGGCAAACCGTAAGCCTTCACAGAAGAGTACGGGAAAACCCTGTGAGCCCCTGTCATTTTATTTTAGCATTTCTCCATTACTTTTTCCATCTCAATTCTGGAAAGTCAACATCAGAACCCTTTTCTAAACAGCAACAAAATTTAATTAATCCTCCTCTTCATCCAAATGCTTAAGACTAACAAATTCTCCAAAATATACATTGATATTCATGAATCGCACATATAATTCAATATACAGTGAAACATTAAAATATCTAAATATTTCTACGTCTCCAGATGTTTACCCATGTGCAGGATAAAAAGTACACATATTTGACTAAAGATTTTTTTTTATCCTGTTGACAGACTCTATTTTTGCCTAAACACCTGTGTGGAAATCTGCTTAAGTGGTTTTCCTCTGAAGCACATTTCTGCCACCGCTGTTTGGCTCATTCATCTGTTATTTATGTTACGACTTGAATGTCAGGATCACTTGAAAACTAGACCAAGACAATGATTGCTTAATTAACTTTTTTAGACAACTCAAAGTCTTAAAATCACATTGGCTAATTAAATTCCTCAGAAGATGTTTTTTAAAAAATTCAAAAATCCAATCACGACAAGTAATAATAGGCTGGTAATTTCAAGGAGGGGAAAAAAAAGCTTATCTTTCAGAAAGAGTCCATCTATTTTCAGAAACTGTAATTTGATTGATCAGTTTGCTAGTGCAGTGCTAATATGCTGGAGAGGAGTATGAATTGACAGTGGAGGTGCTGTTTGCCCACATATCTATCCACTTCTCTCCTCGAAACCCAGCTCTGTGAAGTCAGAAATCAGAGCTGGATTATACTTCACAAGCCCATACTGCCTGATATGACTACATACACCACCGGCCTCAATAAATACCGACTGATGGAAGTAGCCTGTTACAGTGCGATGAGCTTAAAAATATTTAACTGAATTTTTACATTTGCCAGAAATTCTTCCAGAACAAAACATGTATATGATATGTGTGGGTTTCTAAAGAGCAATGTTATCCCTCCATAGCACCAATTTTGATACAATGAACCATAAATGACAGACCTTTTAGCTTCACTCTTGATTTTTTCTCTAAGTGAATCCATATGGTAATAGGCTGTAGTCCAAGGGGGTTCAATACTTTGTATTGCAGCATATACAGAGGGAAGGAGTGCATTTATGTGCCTATAATCTATCTTTAGACATCATTACATTTCTTAAAGTCAACTGGAAAACAGAATTAAAATTGGCCATCCACGGGACAAGTATGAGATCCTTAAAAGGTGTATTAATTTATGGAAAAGCCTATATAGTTAGCTATAAAGGAAGAAACAAAACTTCCGCAGGTTTAATTTTTAGGATATTGCTAAGATTCTCATTCCAATATAAATCACAGGTGTGGTTATCAAGAAGAAACCTTTGACTTGGATTTACCAGGGCCCAGACACAGGCTTTCACCCCAAGGAGTGGAGGTGGAAAGGAGGACCTGTAAGATTCTGCAGGCTGTGTGCCTCAGGCAGACAGAATTAGGGAACTTTCTTAATTTAGACCCAGTTAGAACATCATTTCCCAAAATATTCTGCGGAACATTCATTCTACACAGTGGTCTATGGGAAAAGAGAAAGTTAGAGGGTCCCTGTGGTCAAGTAAATTTAGAAAATTCTATTGTCATTATTTCTTTTTTAGAGATGCATAGCCCAAATTACCACTTTAAAGGCTCTGAGTGGTCTGAAGTGAAGAAGTTGAACTAACTTAAAACAGTGTCATTTAGGGGGCGCCTGGGTGGCTCAGGCGGTTAAGCAGCAGACTCTTGATTTCGGCTCAGGTCATGATTTCAGGGTCCTGAGATGGAGCCCTGCATCAGGCTTTGTGCTCAGTACGGAGGCTACTTTGGATTCTTTCCCTCTCCCTTCCCCTCTGCCACTCTTCCCGCTCATGCTCTCTCTCTCTCTCAAATAAATAAAATCTTTGAAAAAAAAAAAGGGCCTTTCCCTCATCCTAAATTTTCTGTATTCTCAGGTGTTCTCTTAGATTACTAAAATGCCATTGTTAATTTTTTTCATAACCTAACGCATAAATCTAAATGCCATAATTTATAATTACCTAAACTGCGGCTTCGCCTCATGCTCCAAACATAGGTAACCAAATTGACATGGAATTTTCTCTGCTTTTGCACATATTTGACAGCACCAATGCCCCATCCAAGCATGTTTACAGCCACATTTTATTTCACTAATAAATAATAGCCAACTCAGGTGATACTTGATAATTAGCAAGTCTGCTGTTACCTTTGTGAGAAATAAGAACAGAACGATTAACATGCTTAGCTTGAGTCATTTCTCTTTAACCAAATCTGGTTCCAGAAGAACAGACTTATTCACACATTTGATATCACATTTAAAATATAGATTAGTTTCCCTTTTGATAAGCTCAAAATTTGGCCTTCAGAGTCAGTATTCTATATAGAGAGTAGGTGGGATATAGGTTGCACATCTGATTTGTATAAAATGGGCATATTATTTTATTATCACAACCTAAGAGTTACCTGGCCTAAATAACTGGTGTTACTATCTAATTTTTGTCACAAAGCAATTGTATGGTGAGGGTTGGTAACTAGATTTTTATTGGTGATCACTTTGTAGTGCATTATAATGTTGTACACCTGATAAATTTTTTGTTAAAGATTTTATTTATTAGCCAGAGAGAGAGAGCACAAGCGGGGGGCGGGGGCGGGGGGCGGTGCAGCAAGCAGAGGGAGAAGTAGGCTCCCGGCTGAGCAAGGAGCCAGGTGCGAGACTCAATCCCAGGACCCTGGGATCATGACCCAAGACAAAGGCAGACGCTTAACTAACTGAGCCACCTAGGCATCCCCACTTGAAACTTAGATAATGTTTTATACCAATTTTATCTCAATAAAAAAAATGAGTTACCCTCGTAAAAAGGGAATCACTTTTTAATTAAAGGGAGATTTTGAAGCAAAAAAGAAAAAAAAAAGATGACAATCGATAATGAAAACCATCATTTTTGGCATACATCCTCCAAATGTATTTATCATAATTTATTGATTGTCCTCTAACTATAAAAAGATATGCACAAATTATAAGCATGTTCAGTGTTAGGAAGTTTAGTGAATCTTCCACAACATTGTAGCTCTACTTTTTATATTAATGGAAAGGTAACATTCACATGCAAATGTAGAAAACAGACACCTTTGTGAAACCTTAACACTGCCCCCCCCCCCCCCCCCCCCCCCCCCCCCCCCCCCCCCCCCCCCC